>NC_134789.1:63818768-63821268 GCF_046742065.1 Oratosquilla oratoria
GTTAAAAACGAACATTATATGCATCATGTACATAAGCGCTTGTGCAAACAATACATGCAATCACACAGGCAGAAAAAATGATCCATTCATTTACTCTACGAATTGCAATGACGTTTGGTTAAGAAGAAATGATTGAGAGTAAACGAGATAAGCTAATGAAAACGGAATGATGTAGGCAGAAGAAAAAAGAAAACGGAATATAAAGGATAATAGAACGTATTAGGAAAGGACAGGAAATGGGATGGAGAGGGTGAAATGGAGGAGGTGTAGAGAATGAGAAGGAAGAGGAAGAGAAAAAATAGAAGAGAAAAGTAGAAGAGTTGAGTAGTAGGGAGAAGAGGAGAGAAAGATTTAATTACAACTAAAAAACGAGAAACATTGGAAACGAGTTGCCATAACGTAGATAAAACCTACTAGATAGATAAAACTATACCAACCACATTGTTAGTGATTTGAATAAATCTTTTACAAAAGCAATAGAATCTAATGTGGTTCAAAGTTTCATAACTTAGATAAACATTTGAGTAATGTGCTGTAAACTCTATCGATAAATAAAATTGTTTATTTACATAATTATCAGTTTGTGTGTGTTTATTTCTTACTTTATATTTTCTGCGTACAACTTTGTTGTGGATCGTAAGGTCGTCTGTCAGTGCGTGTTTGCTTTTATAATCCTTTATAAAATGGCGGAAAATCAGAAAAACATCAGATGTAGGACGAAGGCGGAAAAACAAGAAAGAGAGAAAAGAGGAGGAGTGGGCCGTAGGGAAGGAGGAGATGGAGGAGGAAGAGGAAGAAATGTGAGACCAAAAGGAGGAAGAGGAGAAGTAAGACAATAAGTAAAAGGGAGAAGAAAAAGAAGTTGAGGAGGAAGCGTGGGAGAAAAACGAAGAAGGAGGAGGAAGAGGAGGAGAAGTGCGAGGAAGATGAGGAGCAGGAAGAGAAAAAATGAGAGTAAGAGAAGGAGGAGGAAGAGGAAGAAAAGTAGGAGGAAAAAGAAGAAGAGGAGCAGGAGGAAGAAGAGAGGTAAGAGCAAGAGGGAAAAGAATATGAATAAAAGTGAAATAGAAAGACGAAAGAGGAGTAGAAGCAATAGAAAGAGAAGCATAAGGAAGAAAAGTAACAGGAGGTGTAGAAAGAGAAGAAGGCGAACGAGAAGGATGCAAGGAAGACCCAGAAATAGGAGGGAAGGTCAAGCTATGTACTGGTACCGAGACGAAAGTGAGTTTACACATCATCCTTCTGAGGCCTTCCAGGCCTAACAAGGGTCTTTGTGCTTCGGATGTTGATTTCACACGCACCACTTCAGAAGACCAGGTGGACTGTATATACATTACACACGCTTTCTGAAAGGGACTGCGTGTCCTCCTACACACAGCTTGCTTACCAGCGAGCATCCCAGTAACACATAACGCAGCATAACAATCATATAAGGTGTAAAATCTTAGTCATGTCTTGACTCTACCGAGCAGCTGTCTTTTGGAAGACGTTAACATTTCAGAAGAATTCTGCAGAATGTCGTACATCATTGACCCAAAGACCTCTGACCAATAGTCAAAAGAATTCAACTTCGAATGATGAAAAGAGAATCATAATTACGTTAAACGTCCAATACAATTAGTGTAATGAATCATGAACTGGAAGAAGATTGCAGGCCAGTAGAATTTTCTTAGCTAGTATGTCTGCAACATGTGAACACTTCCAGAGAACAGCTGGGATATCGTGAATCTGAGTGAGGTCCGAATAGAAAGTATATAAGGCTCGTGCAACTTAAAGACAATTATCACTTCTACTCTAAATGATAAAATATAAACAAATATATCATCATTACTTAGAAAATGTTTACTAGATATAAAAACAATGAGGGACTCCGAAACAAAAAAACTTACAGTTTGTATATAATCCCAGCTAAGATCTTCTCTCCTGAATCCCACGAGCCTATCCGAGAGCCGATACCTGGCTGTTGGTGGGTAGGACATTGATTCTTCGATAGCTATTCGTATCAAACAGGTCTTGTACGGAAGATTACACAAGGATAACCTTCCTTGCACTCACTTTTGCATAACTCATTGCTAACTAACATATCCCTGGTGGTGAACAAGGAAGTTCCTTATGGATATGTGGGGTACCGTCACAAAGGCGGTGTAAACGACTGGGCCCATTGTAGATGTACAGGAATCCACCAAATATATTGAATAAAGTGGCATTAAAGATGCATCTCACGAGAAAATGTGTCAGAAAATGAGAGGTTATAGTATCATAACCCCCCCCCCCAATTAACCACAATAAGTGCACCCGTTATTGTCACAAAAATATTTGTTGGGTTATCATCCCTTAGAGTTCCAACCACATTGCCTAGTGTGCTTGCGGGATTTGTGTAACTGCATATAAGTAAACGCTGTCCAAACACATCCAAGTCTTAGACTTTAAACAACCTGAAGAGGGGGGATATCTTAGTCTGCAACGTGAGAACACTTCCAGAGAACAGCAAACTTGGTTT
>NC_134789.1:63826268-63836268 GCF_046742065.1 Oratosquilla oratoria
CAGGGAACATTGACGGCCCTTCATTCACAAAGAATTAAGATAAAGGGGATGAGTGCAAACTTTGTTTGCCTGCGTTCCATATACTCGTAAAAGAGAAGGAGCCTATTGTTATACAAATAGATACACATATGCAATGTATATACATCTATATACGTATACATACTCATTAACAGGAATAATACATAATTCAATGAATAAATAAGGATAACTGAGCTACAGAACCCAAGATAAAGCAGATTAATTCTCATTAATCATTCCTCCTTCTCAGTCCCAAACCAATATATGGTAACATTTCTGTCCCTTCCTCATTCACTTTCTCTCTCTCTCTCTCTCTCTCTCTCTCTCTCTCTCTCTCTCTCTCTCTCTCTCTCTCTCTCTCTCTCTCTCTCCTCTCTCTCTCTCTCTCTCTCTCCTCTCTCTCTCTCTCTCTCTCTCTCTCTCTCTCTCTCTCTCTCTCTCTCTCTCTCTCTCTCTCTCTCTCTCTCTCTCTCTCTCTCTCTCTCCTCTCTCTCTCTCTCTCTCTCTCTCTCTCTCTCTCTCTCTCTCTCTCTCTCTCTCTCTCTCTCTCTCTCTCTCTCTCTCTCTCTCTCTCTCTCTCTCTCTCTCTCTCTCTCTCTCTCTCTCTCTCTCTCTCTCTCTCTCTCTCTCTCTCTCTCTCTCTCTCTCTCTCTCTCTCTCTCTCTCTCTGTCTGTTCCTCTATCTATCTTTATATCTATCTATCTATCTATCTATCTATCTATCTATCTATCTATCTATCTATCTATCTATCTATCTATCTATCTATCTATCTATCTATCTATCTATCTATCTCTCTATCTCTTTATATCTCCCTTCTTTAAATTCTTCTTTCCACTCCTCCACCTTTTTTTTTTACTCCTTGTACTCCACAATACTGCAATGCATCTGCGTTGTCCCCTCCACAAACCTCCAGGCCCCGGCTTTCGTTAAAAGAATAATAATAAAAAAAAAAAAATCTTTAGGGTAAGTGTCTCCCTCCTTCTCTCATTCTTCTTACTCTGCTTCCTCCTCTTTCACTTCGTTTGTTCCCTTTTTACCTTTTCTTCTTCCTTCATGTTCTCTACTACCTAACCTCCTTCATTTCCCTTTCATTTGTTTCTTCCTTGTTGTTATCTCTTTCTTTCTCTTTTCTCTTTCTCTATGTATTTTCTTTTTCTTTTATAGTTACCTCCTCCTTTCCAGCATTTCCTTCTCTGTTTTTTTACCTCTTTTCCATTCCCGTCCCACCTACACTTACCCATCTTTCCTATTTCCTTTTCCTAAGCTACCAATGTCATCCACTGACCACAAACGCACCATATCTCCTTTCCTATTTTTATTTCTTCACTCCACTCACCCTTCTCCTGTAACATAGATAATTCAATACTGTAAATCAATTAATCAATGGATATATAGATAAATAAATAAATGAATAAATAAGTAGATATTCATATAAATAAATAAATGAATAAACATATAAGATAATTAGAAAAATACATTAATAGGTAAACGAACTAATAAACAAGAAAATAATCGAACAAATATACATACATACATACATACATACATACATACATACATACATACATACATACATACATACATACATACATACATACATACATACATACATACATACATACATATACCAAAGTCTTTTTCCCCCTACATGGGGGGGGTAGCCAAAAAGAACAAATATATATACAGATAATAGCTATTGAAAAACAAAAAAGTTAGCAAAGAAACGAAAAAACAAATAAACAAATAGATTAATATATGAATAAGTAAATAGGTAAACTAAGAAGTGAATATGTAAGTGTATAAAACATGAATAAGTAAATAAGTAAATAAATAGGTAAATGAATGAATAAATAAATGAATGATTGCTTGAATGAATGAATGAATGAATGAATGAATGAATGAATGAATGAATGAATGAATGAATGAATGAATGAATGAATGAATGAATGAATGAATGAATGAATTAATGAACTACTGAACATATAAATGAATGAACAGATAAATAGAATAGTTAATAGATATATGAATAGATGATTGAATAACTAATTGATAAATACATAAGTAAACTAAAAAGAATTGATAAACAGCTAAAATGTAAATATTTACATAAAAAACCCTTAACATATCCTTCATTAGATACCCTCCCCATTTTCATTTCTTCATCCCTTCTTCTACACGCCACCCTAGTCAGTTCATCCTCCCCCCCCACCCCCCCTCCCCACTTTCCACATCATCAAGTCATGGATGAAATCCATTTTCAAGTCCATTAACTCCTTATCTTCAACAGATGGTAGGTTCATCCTCACCATATAACGATACCTATTTCCAACCGTTAGGCTTGCCTCCTTCTCCACCTGTTCTCGCCTCCAACAATCCTGTGACAGTAATTTCCAACAGTTCCTCGAGATTCTGTCTATATCTCTTTCCCCTTTTCTCCATCTTTTCTTCTTCGTTCTTATGCTTTTCGTCTTCTTCCTCTTATTTCTATTTAGTCTCCCTCTTCTCATTTCCATCCCTTTTCTTTCTTCCATTCTTTTCCTCTCCTTATACGCTGTTTGGAATCCTGACTGCATAAGTTTTGTGCGGTCCATATTCTAGAGACTTTATAGACCTCCCTACGAACCAAGTTACACAGCATTCTTTTACTTTTTTTTTTTCTTTTTTTTTTTAGGAGTGCATACCTACACAATATAGCCCTAGAAAATTAAATGTTAATTTTGTAAATTATAATACATCAGTGTAATAGATAAATTCTTGGCTGAAATCAATAACAGAGAACGTTGCTAAAAGCTCTGCACAAGCGAACGAAGTCGCACCGACTTCTTTAGACGCCATCTTTGTTTTGATTCGGAGGTCGAAGACGACAGCGACGACAACGACGACCTCTAGAATTATAGGTACCGCATTACTTAACGAATTTATCATACTTTAATTTCTTCGACCTAGTCATCTACCAAAACAAAGATGGCGTCTCAAGCATTCGAAGTGCCTACGTTTGTTTATGTATAGCTGCAACTTTTTCTTTTACTGATTTCCTCCAAGAATAACGTATATAACGTTGATGTTTTATGATTTATGAAATTATGATCTAATTTGCTTTTGCTATATCGCGGAGGTGTGCATTTCTAAAATTTTACTGTCTAATTTTAATTAAAAAAAAAATCCATCACCTCCAACTTCTACTAACCCTTCGTTCTGATACCTGCCTTAGATGCCTCCTGTACTACCTCTATGACTCCACCTCTACGGTGGGACATTGACCCAAGGATAGATGCGCTGGTTATTTCTGACAAGAAATACTTCTTCCCACCTCTCTATGAGATTATGTGATACGCAGTCTCAGTAAGAGAAATCGGATCTTATTTTCATTGCTTTTCCAATAGAACAAAAAAACCTTCCATCTCTCCTCTATCCCTCTTCCCTCTTCCCTCTTCCCTCTTCCCTCTTCCCTTTTCTCTCTCCCGTCTCCTCCCTCCCCCTGCACTCTTCTCTCCTCTACCTTTTTTATTTTCCTCATCCATCCTCTCCTCTCTCCAGAGCGGTGTTTACAATCCCTGTTCCTGTTTATTTATTTTCTTGTTTCGCTTTTTTTTCTTCTCCTATTCCTCTTCCTTCTCTGTTTCTTATCCTTCCTTTTTCACTGTTTTATTTTTTTCCCGACCTTCTTTTGCTTCTTCTTCTTCCTCTTCCTCTTCTTCTTCCTCTTCTTCTTCTTCCTCTTCTTCTTCCTTTTCCTCTTCCTCTTCTTCTTCCTCTTCCTTTTCCTCTTTCTCTTCCTCTTCCTCTTCCTCTTCCTCTTCCTCTTCTTCTTCCTCTTCCTCTTCCTCTTTCTCTTCCTCTTCCTCTTCCTCTTCCTCTTCCTTTTCCTCTTCTTCTTCTTCTTCTTCTTCTTCTTCTTCTTCTTCTTCTTCTTCTTCTGCTTCTTCAGTTTTTTCTGCTCCTACTTCTTCCACTTTTTCTTCTTATTTTCCTTTTCTTCTAACTCATCATTTTCTTGCTTTTCTTCCTTTTCTTTTTATTCTATTTATTCTCCTTCGTTTCCTCTTCTCCATTTTCCTCCTTTCTCACTCATATATGAGCTTTCATTGGTTTTATCGTAATTTCGTGTTACCTTCTCTGCTTCTCCATTCTCTGTCTTTCCCTTGTCCTTCCCCTCTTCCTTCTTCCCATCTGAGTACCAAAACCTTATTCTAGAAAAGGACTAAAACACGTTCACAAAATCATTAATATCTTGAACAGACCTATGTATCCGTGAAGGAGGAAATGTTGCAATGGTTAATGGGGATTTACTTAAGATTTAATTGTACAAAAATCTTGCACATCATCCATATGAATTACAAGGATTGCGTGGTCTTGGTATAGAGGATGCACGAGCCTCAATCCCGCGGAGGGGTTTCGATGGTCAGATTATAGAAATAGTAAAATCCAAACCTGTTAACGCTCTTACACTTAATAGTGAAATATTTGCGCTGAGCAAAACATTTAGTCAGGTAATGGCTAGGCACTGAGGGCTCTTTGGACACTGAAGTGTCCTGTCCGAGCGTGGGAAGGGCAGTCACGAGTATCAAGACACGAATGAAATATATGATACAGGTACACAGACACACAAATGGACACACAAATACATTTATCATCCACAGAGTTGAACCGTCCACAATCTGGGTTTGTGTTTTTGGTTGCTGGTAGTGTCCTCTTCTGGTCTTACTCTTCTGATGGTACTGCAAGTGTTCTGTTTTGGTTATAATGTTCAGGTAGTACTGCAGTAACCATACTCTTCTCGTGATACTGCTCTGGAGGAAGTTAGTTCTGTTCTTTAGATACTGTTCATATGGTCCTGTTCATCCTTCAGCCTAATTATAGGTAGCGGTATTTAAGTAGTACAGTGGATACTGAAAACTGAACCATAATGCATCTAAACTATACAGATAGAATCCTTAAATTTTAACTGATTAATGTTATTATATGTAATAGTTCTCTTATAATTAAAGTTATTCTTATAAACTGAAATTTAATAATGCAATAGATTATAGTCTAGGTCAGGTGCGATTGACAGCAAAAGTAGTTACTGACACAGATAACATAAGATTGACTAAAATATGTCGGTCATCATGTATTCACTTTTTAATGCAACCATACGAAATCATACGAATAATTATGTAGATTTTAGGAAAATCCTCTTTCTGTACAACTATACCTAATACAACAAAGAGAATATAGTTGAACGATAAAACAAATGTAGTTTGTCATTTATTTTCTGAAACTGATTGAAATCACCTGACGATAGGAATTATAGAAAGTTAAGTGCTACCCAGTATAAAATGTTGTCACGTGATGCTAAATAAAATAGTCTGATAGCAAATAGAAGGGAATACGTCAATTTCAATAACGAGGATGATGAAGACGATGATGACGATAACGACGACACTGACGACGACGACGACAAAACAGACGAAGAAAAATCTACGACGAAGACGACCGTAATATCAGTGAAAGTGAGAGAGAAATAATGAGTCAGAATAAAGAAAAGATGTCATCAAAAAGCGAATAATGAAAGGAGGAGATGAAGGAAGTAGAGGAAGGAAGGATGGAGAACGAATATGAAAAAGGTAGTAGGAGCAGGAGGAGGAGGAGATGAAAAAGGAGATGGAGGAAAAACAGGGGGAGGAAAGATAACAATAGAAGTAGGAGGAGGAAGAAGAAGAGGAGGAGGTAGAAGAGGAGACGAAGGAAGATGAAGAGGAGGAGGAGGAGGAAGAGTACATATATAGTGTGTATTTGTATAACCTCTTTTTTCTCTTTCCCCTCTCTTATTTGTTCTTTGTCATCGTTCTCATATATATTCCTCCGTGTTTGTTCTTGTTCTTTTTTACATTCTCCTTCTCTTTGTATCTGTTTCGTTATATATTGACTCAGCTGTTTTTTATTCATTTATTTCTTTCGAGTTACCCATTTCTTACCTTCAGTCAGACTTTCTAATAACTAGACACTTTTAATTCTCCACTCAGTTTGAAAGGCTAACCCGCCCACCATCTCTTCATATCTTCTCTCCACCATTTCTCCTAAATTTGTTTTTATTTTGAATTTCTTCTTTGTGGCACGTCCTCAGCCCCCTACCACTCTCCCACTCTCTCCCTTTACTTCCCATCACTCTCCCATCTCCCTCCATCTCCCTTTACTCCACCCACTCTCCCTCCTCCAACTCATCTTCATAGTCACTACTCCCTTCAATGTTCCCACTGTCTCGCTGCACTCTCCCAGCTCTCCTATTCTCCCCTCCCCCTCCACATCTCAATCACCCACTTTTCCTTCTCTACCTTTGGGATTAATCCCACTCTTTCTACCACTCCCAATCACTCCCTACCAGTCCTACGAGTCCTATCAGTCCCTTGATTTGCCTTCTTTCCCTCCTTTCACCCCCCATCCTCTCCTTGCCTACTTACACTCACCGTGATTCTTCCAACCCTGCTTACATTTGACCACCCTCACCTTACCCCCTCCCAAAATGTCTCTCTCCCTCTCCCTCTTCCCCTCTCTCTTTCTCTTTCTTTCTCATCTTGTGGTGAATCAATTACATTCAGACGTGTTCAGTGAAACGCATACTTGTAGCTGGGGGACGAGTTGGGGGAGGTAATTTATGTCCAAGGATATGTTGGGGAATACTGTATTTCATATACATTTGATAGTAAGTTAATCGGTCGATAGTTACTAAGGTCCTTCTGGTCTTATTTTTTATGAAGCAAAATCACTATAGTATTGCACCACGATTCAGGAACGCTTTCTTGACGTAAACACTGGGTGTACAACTGAGCTAACTTAATATGAACTTCTTTCCCTGCGTCTTTCAAGAGATCTATCGATATATCATCTTCCCCAGGTGCTTTTCCTCATTTCATATTTTTAGAGCAAATTCTACTTCTTCCTTTGTAATCTCTGGTACACTACTAACTTCTACAGATGAATTTACTGACTCAACTATGTTCTTCGATGGCTAAAGCTCTTGGTAAAATTCTTCTACTCTTTTTACCATTCTCTCCATTTCTCCATTTCTATCTATCAAATATATCATTTGCTGTCTTACTAAAGCATGTCTGCGCTCGGTCACTTTAATACTTTTACCTTTTCGAATAGTTTCCTCTATTTCATCCATGTTTTTCTTTCTTTTATCTGATCTCTGCCTTATGTTGATAGCCTTGTTTAGTTCTACTCTTTCTATTTCATCTCTCCTGCTTTTAATCTGCATTGTCCTCCTTTTAATTAGTTTATTTGTAGCTTTAGTTTTAGATGGAAACCAACAAAGAAAACAAGCAGGTTTTAGGAGCAGGTATTCGACTCTAGACCATTTGCAGGTGATTAACCAACTAATCAAGAAAACGACAGAATACAATATACCTCTCTGTTTAGCTTTTCTAGATTACGAGAAGGCCTTTGACTTGGTTGAACAAATAGCGATACTAAACTCGCTAAGCAATCAGGGTACAAGCGAACAGATCGTAAGGGTTTTAGAAAACATTTATGCAAAAGGTATTGCTATAATTCGACTACATAAATATTCAGAAAAGATCAAGATCAAAAAAGGAGTACGGCAAGGCGATACCATTTCACCCTAATTATTTACAGTTTGTTTGAGAGATATTTTCAGAAGGTTGAGTTGGGAAGAGAAAGGTTTGAAGATTAATGGCGAATATTTGAACCACCTTAGATTTGCGAATGACATTGTTTTTATTTCAGAAAGAGCAGAAGACTTGCAAGATATGCCGAGTGATCTGAACAAAGAAAGTCTCAAAGTAGGTTTAAAAATTAATAAAACCAAAACCGAAGTAATGTTCAACACGAAAGTTCAAAGTAAAGAGATTGTAATTGATGGTGAGATTCTTGAAGAAGTTGAGAAATATAATTATTTAGGTTAAGCGGTGAAAGTGACGAAAGGTCATGATAATGAAATAAAAAAAATGGAAGTGGAATTGGGCACGTAAGTTCGTGCAAACGACTGATGAGCGATGGAGCAAGTGTGTTACTGAGTGGACGCCGCGAGATAGGAAGCGTGGAAGAGGGAGATCAGACAGGAAAAGGAGAGAGGAGATTGAGAAATTTGCAGGAGTGACGTTCCAGAGGTTGGCGCGGTCGTGTGAATCATGGAATGCTATGAAGGAGGCCTTTGTTCAGCGGTGGACTCAGGATGGCTGATTTGATCGATTGATTGATTGATTGAATGATTGACAAGTTGGGGGATATCTTGGGGGGTAAGAGGGAGGGAGTGGCGATGAAAGGTAAGTGAAAGTGAGGAGAATGGGGAGACAGAGAGGGAGAACTTACACCCAAGTAGATGTTGGGCCTTTTTTTTTGGGGGGGGGGGGTGGAAAGGGAGTGACGGCAAAGGAGGGCAACATAAAGGGATGGGAGTGGTGAAGAGGAAGCGAGGAAGACGAGGAGACGTAGAGTTGGAAATTTATGTCCTTTTTTTTCTTAGGGGGAAGGAGGGGGAGTGACAGCGAAGGGTAAGCGAAAGGGAGGCAAAGGATAGAGTAAGATAAACTAGGACGAAACGGACACACAGAGGTGGGGAGGAAGGGGAAGTTGAACGGGGTGGGGGAGAAGAAGCAAGAGAGAACGAGGATGAGGATTGTAAAAATATTCTAACAAAGAAGAAGGATATTTAGAATTCTGTTGGCAGTAACCAGCGCTTCTGTTCTTCGGGACAATATCACACCGAGGAGGTGGAGTCATAATTGTGGTCAGTAAGAGATTTAAGGGATGTAGCAGAACAGAGAGACAAAAGAAGTTAGAAGTGATCAAATTCAAGTGATTTTCGAGTGGAGAATAGTCTCTAGTCATAAAAGAATAATGTTTGACTCTAGTCCGTAGGGATGTCAATAAAACAAAGAATAGAAATAGCGTGAGTTTGTTCTGGCTAAAGACAGAATATTTTATTCCGCTGAAGGTAAGAATTCCGTTTTGGAAGCTTTCACTGGAATACTCATCAAATGAATTTTGGTGAGTATTCCAGTTGGAACTGAGAAATCTCTTGTAGAGCAAAGCTCTGTCAGTTGCAACAAGCCGCTGGATTTTTTTAGGCCGATGTTTGGGTCCCCTCCTACCCTAGCCCGGGCTCTCAAAAACCAACGCAAGATGCATGCAGTGGGAATCAAACTCACGACCACCTGCTCATGAGTTCAGGGCGGTATCCACTGGGCTTCCGCGCGGCCCGACACTGAAATACTATGAGACGAAACGTTATTTTTAGCTTTTATTCTGGTTGAGAGCAAGCTATTTCATTAAAATCAGTTTTGGACCCCATGTTGATGATGGTAAGGGTATTTCAATACCGTATGGGGGTATTCATTTAATATGTTTATGTAACCAGTGTTATATAGACTTTAGTAACAGCCCTACAATCAAAGTCACGTACTGCCTTTTATAAATGTTGTCCACTACAAAATTAATAAATAAGTGAATAAATAAATAATTGGATAAGTAAATCAGTAAATAGATAAATAGTTAAATAAACAAATGAAATAAGATGAAATAAAGTTAATTAGAATGAAATAAAATAAAGCCAAATACAATCAAATAAGATAAAGGAAATGTAATGAAATTAATTGAATAATATGAGATAAAATAAAATAAAGTAATTTGAAAATAAACATAATAAACTAGAATAGAATAAAAAGTTAATACTAACTGTTCACTTAAATTCCACCATCCCTCCATTCTGCTACCCTGTATAAATCTCATCTCTCAATTCACCTCTAAAAACACAGAGAATTGCTAAAGTTTTATTTCTAATGTTTCGTCTTTACCAGGTCTTCTTCAGGGTATATGAGCTCTGAAGAAGTCTTGGTGAAGACGAAACGTCAGAAATAAAACTTCAACAGTTTTTCGTATTTACTTCACCACACTACCACTCTTCCGTCTTACATACATAAGTAAATGAATATATCGATACATAAATAAATAAATAAAAAGATGATAAACAAAAATGAA
>NC_134789.1:63846036-63848536 GCF_046742065.1 Oratosquilla oratoria
CAAGTGATTTGTTGAGCAACCCGCGGCCTTCCTTCGAGGACCACCTCCTCCTCCTCCTCCTCCTTCCTCCCTTCCTCCTCCTCCTTCTCCTCCTCCTCCCTCCTCCTCCCCCTCCTCGTCGTCCTTCGTCCTCGTCCTCGTGCCTCCTCCTCCCTCCTCCTCCTCCCCCTCCTCCCTCCTCTTCCTCCTCCTCCTCCCTCCTCCTCCTCGTCCTGCCCTCCATCCTCCCTGCCTCCTTCCTTCCTCGCTCCCTCCTCCACCTCCTCCCTCGTCCTCGACTCTCATCCTCCAATCCTCATCCTCATCCTCATTCTCTCATCCTCATTCTCCTTCTCCCTACCTCATCTTCCTGCTCCTTTATGTACACATTAATTCTCAAGGTGTAACAAGTATATATATATATATATAATATATATATATTATATATATATGGTATATATATATATATATATATATATTCTATATATATATATATGTGTGTGTGTGTGTGTGTGTGTGTGTGTGTGTATATGCTAGGCCACCCGTGACCCGTTGGGTCAAATGAAATTTTAAATGATACATTGTTAATAAAATGGTCAATAAAATATTTATTAAGACAATCCTCTTATATTTACAACATTCTTTGTACAATTTGAATTTTTTTTAAAACACTTTAATAATTTCCTTTTGTTTAACTCTACTCAGCGTACACCTAATTGTCCATGCTGAAATACAGGTTTATCTAGATCAACTAAAACTTTCTGAAAAGTCTGTCCTTGAGACTTATGAATGGTCATGGCAGATAAAACAATTCTCAATCTTGGAATTAGAATATTGTGACGTCATGTCGTCGTTGCTTGGAATACTAAGCATCATATGAATTATAAGGTTCGTAATATTCTAATATACTCATTATGCCTCGTAGATGCCAATTCAAGAGTTGATTATGCTTTTAAATACTGAATATAATTTTTTTTAGATATTAATGGTCAGAAAATATGTAATAAGAAAATTGTGACGTCATGTCGTCGTTGCTTGAAACACTACGTAATATTCTAATATACCCATTATGCCTCATAGATGCTAATTCAGGAGTTGGCTATATTTTGAATAATGAATATGAAAAGTTTTAATATTAATGGTCAGAAAATATGTAATCGGAAAATTGGAAATTAAGAATTTGGCAAATTGGAAAATTAGCAGTCGACTACACAAAGGTACAGAAATATCAAGATTGAGAAAGGAGTACGCACGAAGCAATACCATTTCACAACCCCAATTACTTAAACAGCTTTGTATTGGATAGGTATGTGTTCAGAAGGTTTTGAGTTGGGTAAACAGAAAGGTTTGAAGATTAATGGCGAATATTTTGAACCACCTAAGATTTGTCGGATGGCATTTAGAAAGAGACAGAAGACTCTGCAAATCTGTGTTGAGCGATCTGAGCAAATACAGTCTCGAAAGTAGGTTTAAAATAACTAAGAGTAAAACCAAAGTAAATGTTCAACACGAAAATTTCCAGTAAAGAGATTTATAATCAATGTGTGGTGAGAGTCCTTGAAGATGTTGAAGTGTATAATTATTTAGGCCAGATGGTCAAAGTGCACAAAAAGATCATGCTTAATAGAAATAAAAAGACGTAATGACAATTGTGCTGGAAAGTGTTTGGTCACTATAATAATAAGGGGGACCGGGTGCCCTGAGGGAGTTCGCTACCTTTATGTTTGAAAACGTTAAAATTTACACATCATTGCACTCTGCCAAAAAATAATCTGATGAGTGCGAGACTTGGAAACTAACGAAAGACCGATTGGATAACAAAGCTATAAGGACTACACAGAGGAGAATGGAGAGATCAATGATGGGAATAACGCTGAGAGACCGAAAGAGAGCAAGTTGGGTGAGAGAGCAGACTAGAGTGAAAGGTATTGCAGATGCTGTAAAAGAGAGGAAGTGGAAATGGGCAGGTAAGTTGGTGCGAACGACTGATGAGCGATGGAGCAAGTGTGTTACTGAATGGACGCCCCGAGATGGGAAGCGTGGAAGAGTGAGACCAGACTGGAGGTGGAGAGACGAGATTGAGAAGTTTGCAGGAGTGACATGGCAGAGGTTGGTATAGTCGTGTGAATCATGTAATGCTATGAAGAAGGCCTTTGTTCAGCAGTCGACTCAGGATGGCTGATTTGATTGAATGATTGTTTGACACATCCATTTACACAGTATATATTAAGGTGTCCCCTATATGGGGTAAAAATTGAACATATTCCGGGCCCCTAAATTTTACATCTTGAGGTGGAACGTCTCGAAGAAAACAACTTTGTAAGCTCCAGAAGCTCATGGTGATTATCACAAGGTTGTATCTCCTCTAGTTGATCAGTTGCAAAATTTAGTGTTTAATGTCGAATTTCATCTGTAATCACTCTATTGATACTCTCGTTTGTGATCCCTGTCTCAAAATATGTAGGATCAATAGATCTTTATCGACCTTGAAATAGAGTCAGGAATAAAACGTCAAGTTCAG
>NC_134789.1:63853536-63861036 GCF_046742065.1 Oratosquilla oratoria
ATTATTTTTCCATTGCCAGATTAAATAAAAGTGGTGAGAGCATGCATCCTTGTTTTAGGCCATCTCCCATTTGAAAAGGTGATGTAGTTTTACTCCCACATCTCACTACGCTATTTGTGTTTTCATAGCATGCTCTTTTAATCTGATGTACTTATGTGGCATTCATGATTCTTCCATTATTTTCAATAGAGATGTTCTTATCACTCTATCATAAGCCTGTTTGAAATCCATGAGCAGGTGTAGTTGCTCCTTATCATATTCCTATATTTTTTTCTATTAGTTGTCTTGTAACAGAAAATTTATCTATTATTTATTTATTTATTTATTTACTATTATTATTTTTTGTCACAATCAACTCCTTCTAAGGTCACTTCTGAGCTGATCAAAATCGTCGGTCGTTATCCAGAACAAAATTTGTAGTGTATGTTATCAAAACAAACCAAGATTAACTTAAATATTTCTTTATAAAAGACTCACTTTCTAGATTTTGTTCTGACTAAAAGGAGTTATCTCCACCAGTCTCCGAATAATCGATGTTATCGCCCAATTTCAGAATTGTTTTTCCCGCCAGAAAATCACAATGGCAAACTATATTGTTTCCTAAACAAGTTACATAGAATGTCATTGTTATACTGGATGAAAATAATCTTCCTTCAGTATAGTAGATTCCTTTCCAAAAGATGCAGGATGCAAATTTATTGCAACAGTCAGAAGAAAAATAGCCCAATGTAATAATTGTTTTATCACATTGGACAATAATGGGGCGTCATCGTCATGAAGATGCATACTAAACTGAATAAAATCGGATTGTCTTGGTAAAGGCATTAAAAAAGATATCATATATCTTTTAGATCTATTTCTTCTCAGCTTGGAAATAAAAAAAAAACACAGAAATAAATAAATGTATTTAATAAAAAAAAATATGTCCACTTCTAAGTTTAAAAGGGGCAGAGAAGAAGTACACTGGTAACCTAACCAAAGGAATCCATCTTCTTCCTTTCTCCACCTCTTCCTCTTCTTCCTCCTTCTTTTCCTCTTCCTCTTCCTCTTTTCCTTCTCTCTTTCTTTCTTTTCCTTCCCGTCTTACTCCTATTTTTCTTCCTCTTCTTTCTTCTTCTTTCTTCCCTTACTCCTGATGTTCCTTCTTCCCCCTCCTCGTCTTCTTCGTCTTACTTTACCTCCTTCTTCTTTTCCACCCCCTCCTCATTATCATCTCACCCTCCTCATCCTTTTCCTCTTCCTCTTCCCACTCCCACTCCTCCTCTTCCTCCTCCTCTTCCTCCTCTCCTTCCGCCTCCTCTTCCTCCTCTTCTTCCTCCTCTTCCTCCTTCTCTTCTTCCGCCTCCTTTCATATTTTCCTCCTCCTACTTCTCCTCTTCCTCCTACCTTTCTTTCTCCTTGTCCTCCTCCTCTTCCTCAGTCTCCTCCTCCTCCTCCTCCTCCTTCTCCTCCTCCTCCTCTTTCTCCTTTCTTTCTTCCTCTTCTTCCTCCTCGTTTCCTCGAAGCTGCCCGTGATGACTCAGTTTAGACCAGGCGACCGATTTCAAATCTCATCAAACTTGTCCATCTGTTTCTCTTCTCTCTCCTCCCTCCCACTTGCACTCTCTCTCTCTCTCTCTCTCTCTCTCTCTCTCTCTCTCTCTCTCTCTCTCTCTCTCTCTCTCTCTCTCTCTCTCTCTCTCTCTTTCTCTTTCTCTATCAATCACTCAATCACTCAATCACTCAGTCTCTTTCATTCGAGCTCACACGCGCACCCATCATCTGGCTCATTATCTCACACTCATTAATGTGGACTCCATCATGGCTATGTGTTGTCGCTATGGTTGTTTAACGTATATATGGATGGAAAGGTAAGGTAGGTCAACGCAAGAATGCTAGTCAGATATTTTGAATTGGTGGGTGTGAATGAGAGAACATGAAATGTAAGTTAGTTTTCATTTGTGAATGATATTGCGCTTGTGGATACTTCGGAGGAGAGACTGAGGTAACTGACGACTGAATTTGGAAGTAAACGGGAGAGAAGAAAGTTGTGAGTAAATATTGGACAGAGCAAAGCAATGAAATCTTCTAGGGATGAGGATGGTGATATGTTACAACTCTCTTCACCACTGAAGAAAAGTCAAAGTTCCCAAGTCATGATCTGTCTACAATGTTGACCTCTGTGGAGAAGGCGTCTATAATTTTTGAAATGAATAAACTAATGAATAAATAGGTAGATACATAAGTAAATGGATAAAATAATTATTGAATAAACACACAAATAAAAAAAATAGATAAAGAGAGATATAAACGAATAGATATATGGATATAAAAATAGATAAATGAACAGATAAATGAAAACAAAAAAAAGTATATAAATAAGTACAAGAAATAAATGAATAAGTAAATGAATAGATAATTGAGTAAATAACAAAAATAAATGAAGATATAGGTAAATAGGTAGATAAATAGATAAATGAATAGATGAATGAACAAGTAAAATAATGAATAGAAAAATAGATAAATAGATCAATAAACGAATAAATACTTAATTAGACCATGAATTCCTATGACTGAAGATTCATGGTAGGCACCTTGTCTCGTATGGAGAGGGCTTCGAGGATCTCATACGAGACAAGATGCCTACCATGAATCTTCAGTCACAGGAATTAATGGTCACACCGTCCGCTAGGAGAGATGTGTTCTGCCCGAAGCCAAGTACCCGACTGATGACCGACGAATCGTTCGAAGTACCTGATTGGCGGACCAACATACGGCGTTCTGCCCTCCCATAGGTTCCCTCACACCACAATTTCCTATTGGTTTTCTTTATGCTTACTTCGCTCCTCTCTTTTAGTATATAAGTCTATGTATTCTGACTTTATTCATTGCTTTTGAAAATGTAGAGACGTCAAGCTCCAATAAAACGCTACTCTTCTTCTTTCTGAGTTTGAATCATGTCCTTTGGACCAGCTATGGCAAAGTTACCTCCTGAAGCCAAGTCTATAGTTAGACGTCTTGAAAATCTACACAAGAAGATCATCAATGCATCAATTGCTATTTTTGTTATTGAAATATACATATACATATACATATACATATACATATACATATACATATACATATACATATACATATACATATACATATACATATACATATACACATACACATACATATACATATACATATACATATACATATACATATACATATACATATACATATACATATACATATACATATACATATACATATACATATACATATACATATACATATACATATACACATACATTCTCATACTCACATAGCTATAAACATACATATACATAGCTACTATATACTCTCTTACTTCCTGTTTTCTCCTTATCGGTAATCCCTCATCGTCAAGGCCAGGTCATCTAACAACTGGTCCTGGAGCTCATCAAACTCTATAGAACTGGAGAAGCGGTACAGTAGAGGGAGATGAAATGAGTGTGAGAGAGGTAGAGGAGGGGAGAGTGGGAAGGGAAGGGGGGATAAGGGGGAGAACGTAGGCAATGATTGCATCGTTACAAACTTGCTAATGGGGTCATCTTCAATTGGATGGTTTCTGGGAAAGAATTGGGGAAGGATGAGGGGATGATGCTCCCGCAGGCGATGTGAGGGTGTTGGGATCAGTAATAGAGGGAAGAAAAGAGGGAGAGAGAGGGAGGGAGAGAGGGAGGATGGACGGACAGGGGAAAAGTATAATAGAAATCTAGGAGAAGAATGATCCGTTACTGGGACTTTGTAAGTCAATAAAAGAAGTAAGAGGAGGAGAAGGAGGAGGAGGAAAAGGAGGAGGAGGAGAAGAAGAAGAAGAAGAAGAAGAAGAAGAAGAAGAAGAAGAAGAAGAAGAAGAAGAAGAAGAAGAAGAAGAAGAAGAAGAAGAAGAAGAAGAAGAAGAAGAAGAAGAAAAAAGAAGAAGAAGAAGAAGAAGAAGAAGAAGAAGAAGAAGGAGAAGAAGAAGAAGAAGAAGAAGAAGAAGAAGAAGAAGAAGAAGAAGAAGAAGAAGAAGAAGAAGAAGAAGAAGAAGATGAAGATGAGCAGGAGATGGGGGAGGAGAAAGAGAACAATAAAGAGGAAGAGGGGGAAGAGGAAAAGGAGGAGGAGTGAAGGAGGAGGAAGAGGAGAGAATGAATGAAGGAAAGTGAGTAATTAAGTTAGAAAGGAAAGTAGTGAGGAATGGACAGAAGTTCAAGAGAACGAAGAATAGATGGAGGTTTGGAGGATTTACAAAAGAATAGAGAAGGGGAGATGATGGATTAGGAGGAATGAAGGAGGGGACAAGAAGAAAAAAGGAGAAGACAGGGAGGAATGGAGGAAGAGAAGGGGGTAAGGGAGGCAGGAGGGAAGAAGGATGAAAGGAAGGAAATGGAGAAGGGGAGAAGGAGGATAGAAATAAGAGAGTGATAGAGGAGGAGTTAAATAAATACAAGAGAAAGAATGAAAGAAGAAAATGAGGTAAAGGGGAAAGAAAGGGAGATATTGAAGTGTGGAAGGAAAGAAGAAGAGAGGAAGGAAGGATGGAAAGAGAGAGGAAGGGAGTATAGGGTGAAGAAAGTGAATGTGGGAGGAATGGGTAAAGAAAGAAGACTGGAAGGGAGGAAAGTGGGAATGGGAGAATAGAAAGAGGGAGGGAAAAAGACAATGGTGGTGAGAGGGAGGGAGGGAGGGAGAAAATGACGGAGGAGGGAGTGAGGGAGGGTGGGATGGAAAGATGAAGAGAGGGATGGAAAGATGGATAGTCAGATGGATAGAGGAAGGAGTGGGTGGAGAAAGGGAGGGTGGGAGGGAGGTGGGGAGGGGAAGAGAATGTGGGGGAATGATGTGCTGAGGTAGCATGAATAAGGGAAAACGGGAAACAGGTAAAAGAAGAAAAGGAGGAGGAGGAAGGGGAAAAGGAGGAGGAGAAGGTGATGATTACTTTGGGAATTGAATTTCCAGGTAAACCAGAAAAAGTGTTTGCGGTGTCTGTATTGATTCTGAGATAATCAAACCAGGGAATCTATGATGACGCAATATATGTAAGAAAGAGTTGTAAAACATTCAATTTTTGTCAACAAAACGCGTTGATATATCTTGATTGCAGTTGCTAACCTCGTGGGCGCAAATTGGAGCAACATAGGTGAATTTTTTTTAATTAATTGACTGTGAACTCTTACGATAGATTCACGTGATGTGTCGCTTCGACCTATCCCACACGGTTTCATGCGATCAACGTGTGAGAGCGTTTAGGTGGGTTTGCACAAATATACCTTTCCTCCATACGCATAATAAATAACACAAGGACATACTTAACACAACAGAATAGCATGAACAACATATACTTATGTCGATACACAGACAAATGACACTCGAAAAGCAGAATGGATGAAGAATCAAATAACAAATGGTATGATCATGTCCTTACCAATACGATATCCAATTACGTGTACCATTATCGTAAACGCGTCCCTAAGCCATCAGGTCTAAGAGGTTAATCTAGACAACTTAGGTTATGATGATTCGGACAATGAGATCCAAATTACTCTTAAGGCCTCCCAAACAATTTCAAGGCTTCCTAGCTAATGAAAAACTTAATTAGATGGTAAGATCAATCTAGAATATGACTAGGAACTGAATAGAATTGTGCACTGATACCTATGATAAACATGCAAGATTAAAGGGACTAACTGCATGATTATTGTAATAGTCCTTAAGGTGCCATTAGCCAGGATATTATTTAAATCAGAAATCTTTGATAAACAATGAAATATATGAATAAATAAGTAAACAAATCTAATAAATAAATATATCAATAAATAAACAGGTTAATGAATAAATAGATGAATAAAAAGGTACATGAATAAACGCATAAAGAATAAACAAATGAATTAATAAATCAATTAGTAAACAAATAAATGAAAAAATAAACAAATAAGCAAGTACAGTAAATAAATAAACGAATAGATATATTGATAATTTAGTAAATAAATAGATAAACAAAAATGTATAGATAGATAAAGAAATCAGTAAATAGATAGATAAATAAATATACAAATAAGCCAATATATTAAGTCTTAACTGAATGTAGATGCCAGCCAGAAGCTGGGATGAAAGAGAATCCAAAGCAGCCAAGAAACGGTTTGGGTTTGGGAACGGGAGGTAGTGTTGCTTGGGAAATGTAATGATTATCCTGTACGATATCTTTTATAATGCATGAGTACATCATGATAATGATAGATAGCGCTAAGAGATCATTATCAATGATATATAAAAATAATGATAAAGTCATTTGGCTGCAAGTACATAACAGTAAAAACATAAGACAACATGACTGGTTCAACCCAAGTCATGGTGAAAGATTGGAAGGAAGGAGCTGGGGGGAGTGAAACCAAAAGTATGTGTGGTGTCACAACTTCGGGGTTGTGACACACCGAATATTCATTCCCAATTTTCCGACTGTTTTCAAACCGTAGTTACCAAACACTTTCGTTCAAGGACCTAGCCGATATAGTAGGCTTCACATTTTTTGTCTCTTCGTCTCCTATCAGTTGTCGTTTCCTCTACTCCGTGGAATTACCGGAATTCTTAAAGCCTTCAGCAGCCGCTTCTTGGTATTTTTCTCAACATTTTCCTTATTGATTGTTGTCCCAATTTGGCCGTCAGTTGTGGAGCCTTAACGAGTTTAAGGAATTTCCTATTCATAGGAAGTTTCCAGCCCTTTCGTTCACGGTGCCCATCTATATCGAGGCCCAGAGATATCACGAATGTTTCAATGATTGAGCTTGGAATAAAACAACTTTGCAATTCTATTGTTTTGCCATGTAGTTGTAATATGGTACCTTATGTTTAAGATTAGTATTTCAACCAAGCATTACCTTGCAAATTTGTATCAACGGTTCAAACTCCCCCATCCCTGCGTACTCGCTACTTCTCATATAGGCTATTAGGCTAGTTGATTAGGCTAGTTAGGATTTATAATCCTCTCTCGTCTCTAGTGATTGTCTTAAAGGGACTATTAGAGACGATTCAACTCCTGCACACACATTACACTCCATACCCTTCGGAAGCAATGATTCGAAATTAAGAAACTTGAAAACATTGTACAACGTCGAGCCCGTGCCTCATGCTGGGTATCAGCAGTTATTCACGAGTCCTCAAAGGGTGAAGTGCATTCGGAAGAGAAACGTGTTCCATCCGCATGGGGCGACTATCAAGACTTTCAACCTCGTTCCCGACTCGTGTGATCATTAACTTTACATTACTCGAAGTCATTTTCGTAATCGAAGTGACGTTCCTGACTCACGAGGAACGGACTCGTGCGGTGTTGAAACCTCCCCTCAGCTCTAAGTTTTCACCAAGGAAGGCAGCCATGATGCCTTCATTCTACAAAGTATAAATGCATTCATCTTCAGCAGGCGCATCCTCCTAGATTAGAAGCCCATTGTTTGTTGGAACCGAAACCAAGTAGTGCAGTATGTATGGAGAGACTCTCGGAAACCCAGAGATATT
>NC_134789.1:63876036-63878536 GCF_046742065.1 Oratosquilla oratoria
GCGGTTAGGAGGAGGAGTCGAGTGAAAGCGTCCTATCTTAATAAAATATTTATTTGGCTTTGGCGGCATCAGGCTCCAACGCAGCGGCAACTACGCCTCGCTGCTTGTCACCCCCCACCCCCTCCAACCTCCTACACTCCTTCTCTTCTCTGATAATTTCTGGTGCTCACGATTTATCATTTCCAACCCTCCTCCTCCTCCTCTTCCTCCTCCTCCTCCTCCTCCTCCTCCTCCTCCTCCTCCTCCTGTTCCTCCTCCCGCACCTATTCCTCTTTCCCTTCCTCGTTCATTCTCATTACCCTCACCACTTCCACCGCCGACGCTTTCTCTGCCTCCTGTAATTTCTACTCTTCAAACTCTCTTCTTGACCTACTTCTCCTTTTCCTCTTCCTACTTCTCTTACTCCTATTACCGCTGCTTTTTCTATTCCTCCTCCACCATTACCACCATTACCATCATCACCATCACCCTCACCATCAACAACAATATCACCACTACAAATAATACCGCCGCCAACACCCCCACTACCACCATCAACGCCACTGCCACCTCTACAACCACAGCCGCCGCCGCTGCTGAATGTACTTCTACTTTCCTCACTTCCTCCTCCTGTCTTACACAACACTTATTATTTCCTTTGATTTTCTTCTCCAATTTGTGTGCAATTTTGTATGATTTTCATATTTCCTTCCCTTTCCCAATATGTTTCCTTTGATGCATTTATTTCCTTTTTTATGTCTTCCTTTTATATATCTTTAATTTGTTTTTATCATCATATCTGATAATTTTTTTCCTGTGATCGATTGCTCTGCTTTAATATGTTGTGTTATGCATATAAATTACACTTTCCTTCTAGATAATGCATCATTTGACTTAATTTACAAATATATTGTGCCATATGTTGTAGTATGCTTCTCTGCATGTATATGTCAGATGAGGCTCCATGCGTTCTTATACTGGTATCATGGTCGAGTTTTCGGCAGTGAAACAGGTTCCACTACTAAATTCCCACCAGTGAGAGAGATGTCCTGAATAACCAGGTTAACAAACATATTATAAGAATAAATAAACAAATAAATGAATAAATAGATAAATGGGTAGACAAAATTCCAACGAGTCAGTGGCCATCCAATCCCACCATGAGTCACTAACTTAAGTTCTCATTTTAGGCATGACTTCACTGCAAGACCGGGATATGAGAATCCTAGAAAATGAGCAAAAACAGTACTGAGCTTTTTCTAAAGTGCAGAGCTAAAACTAGCAACGCGTCTTTTCATTTCTTGATTCAAGACAAGAAGAGTGGTTCCTCTTGTCTCGGATAGGTAAATTGGCTAAGCTCTTCAACTTGAATCTTTGAGTCAGGCGCGCTCCGAATCAAGAAGCTACCACCGGAGACAACGCTACATGGTCCGAGTCTGTCATTCGCCGTGCAAAGGTAGTGGATATGTACACTTTCCCACGACCCCTGGGACCATTAAGCAATAAACTTAACATTTATTCTCACCCTATCAAGCTCTATAATTGGTTTGTGTGGCATGGGAGGACTAATCTTATTATCTACTTACACGATATTCATGTATGGCTTTACTGGTAGAGATAGACTTGCAAATTCACCTTATCATACTCAACTTAGACCGCTATACAAGCGGCTGTTGTGGTACAAATGAGGTATAAGCACGTCAGGCCAGGTCCGGGGTGAGCCTCAGGAGAGCTTTTCGTGTGTACCTGAAACATTCTATCCCGTTCCAAGAACGATCGACTCCCGTTTTTTATTGGCGGAGCTCGTGTAGTTTACAATGAATATGGTAGCTATGAGGTGATATCAGTGAACAGTGAGACCATTAATGAGGATTACATCTACCACTGGTCTGTCCGTAGCGATGAAGCCCATCTTGCGGAGTAAGGCATATCTTACCGACTGATGAACAAGGGTTTAGGGTTTGCTACGGTTGATGAGCGTATGAACCTGATGGTTAGGCTTAACCTCTCTTATTCCAGGATGTGCTCCTATCGAGGTATATGGATTTGAAGCGAAGATATTCTATGCCAAGCGTGACTCTAAAGCCGAATAGTGCCCATATAGGAACGTATTTGTTGTTTTGGGTAACTTCAATACAATTATAGATCAAAATCGCTACAACATACACTGAATATATCAACCATGGGTTTGGAAATGAGTAATGTATACTGTATGAATATGCTAACATCATTTTATAAATCATACAACCTATCCTTATAGAGTATATTGTATATTTCATAGTTCACTTTAAATGACTCGGATTTTTCCCATCAGTGTCGTAATATGTACTATGACCAATCCATTACCCTAATATGTATTGTTATTGTTATAGATTCTATTTTATCAACACTTCTATTGTTATGGAAAATCTCACGCCTCTGTCGTGCGTATCCTTACATATATTGAGTCCAAAACAGTCTTGACATGTATTGTTACCTGGTACACCGTCCTGATGTGTATTGTGGTCAGTGCATCATACTA
>NC_134789.1:63886036-63893536 GCF_046742065.1 Oratosquilla oratoria
ATGGGCAGAATATTTTAGGGAGTTGCTGAATGTGAAGGAGGATAGGGAAGGAAAGATAGCTGCAGTGGGAAATACGAAGAAAATGAGAGTGATGAGTGAGGAGAATGGAGGAGAAATAAGGAAGGATGAGGTGAAGGCAGTTGTAAAGATGATGAAAGCAGGTAAGGCACCTGGTCTGGATGGATGTCATGCAGAATGTCTGAAAAAGGGAGGTTCAGTGATGGTGGACTGGTTGGTGAGATTATTTAATGTTTGCTGGAGAGAGGGTAGAGTACCGGAGGACTGGAGTAGTGCCTGTATAGTTCCTCTTTACAAGGGAAAAGGGGACAAGTGTGAATGTAGTAATTTCAGAGGGATTAGCCTGTTGAGTGTAGTAGGGAAGGCTTATGGGAGAATCTTAATTGAGAGGATTAGGAGAGGAACAGAAGGAGTAATTGGTGAAGAACAGTGTGGTTTTAGGACGGGTAGAGGTTGTGTAGATCAGATCTTTGTGGTAAGACAGATATGTGAGAAAGCTATAGGAAAGGGGAAGGATGTTTTTTGGGCTTTTATGGATCTGGAAAAGGCTTATGATAGGGTAGACAGAAAGGCACTGTGGGAGGTTATGCAGATTTATGGGATAGGAGGAAAGCTTTTGGGAGCTGTCAAGAGTTTTTATGTGAGTAGTAGAGCATGTGTTAGGATTGGAAATGGAGAGAGTGAGTGGTTTGAAGTAAAGGTGGGACTTCGTCAAGGATGCGTTATGTCGCCTGGCTGTTCAACTTATACATGGATGGGGTGGTGCGAGAGGTGAATGCTAGGGTAGTGAGTCAGGGATTGGAGATGGTTAAAGAAAATGGAGAAAAGTGGGAGGTGAGCCAGCTGTTGTTTGCGGACGACACTGCGCTTGTGGCAGGGTCAGAGGAGGGATTGAGGAAGCTGGTGGCAGAGTTTGGGAGAGTATGTGATAGAAGAAAACTAAAGATAAATGTGGGTAAAAGTAAGGTGATGAGATGTACAAGGGGTGAAAGTGGCAGTAGACTGGAAGTGAGCATTAAGGGAGAGCGACTGGAGGAAGTGGATAGTTTTAGATACTTGGGTGCAAGTGTAGCAGGAAAAGGTGGAGTGAAGGTGGAGGTAGAATGTAGATTGAGAGAAGCGAGTAAATGCCTTGGTGGTTTAAAGAGTGTAATGAGAAATAGACATTTGGGAATGGATGCGAAGAGGAGACTGTATGAAGGAGTGATTGTGCCAACAGCACTGTATGGGGCAGAAACGTGGAACATAAGAGAAGAAGAGAGAAGGAGTTTGAATGTGTTTGAGATGAGGTGTCTGAGAAGTATGGCGGGGGTTACTAGGCTAGATAGAGTGAGAAATGAGGAGGTGAGGAGGAGAACAGGGGTGAAAAAGGATTTGGGAGAGAGGGTTGATGAAAGAATATTAGGATGGTTTGGACACATGGAAAGAATGAGTGAAGAAAGACTAGTAAAAGAGGTATGGAAGGCAGATGTGGAGGGAGTGAACATGAGGGGACGTCCTAGGATGAGGTGGATGGATGGGGTGAAGGGGGCTTTGGGGAAGAGGGGAATGTCTGTTGAGGAAGGAAGGGAGAGGACGGAAGACAGAGGTGAGTGGAGAATGGTTGTATATGGATGATGTTGTGATTGCATGAGGAGGAATGGGCGGGGGGGTGGGGGGTGGGGTAGTATGTGTGAGTAAATTTTGACGCAGCCCGAAGGGATTTCTCCCCGTCCTCTCCTTATATGCAAAGGGGGACGGAGAGGGGGGGTCGCCGATTAAATGAAGCGGCCTTGCTGTGGATGTACTGTGTCTTGCGACACTGCTTCTGACCCAGGGCGGTGGGCGGGGTGCAGGGATGACCCGTCATCCAGGAGGTGCTCAGATGAGAGGAAGGGTGGGAGGGGTGTGGAGTGTATTTGGGGGTGAAATGGGTGGGAGTGTTTTTATGCCTTTCCCTTTTTGGCTACCTCCCTTGGAAGGGGGAAAAAGCCTTGGTATATGTATGTATGTAAGTTACTATACATTTCGTCCAAATCGCTGACCTGGCTATTGATCCCGCGCCCGCAAGTGACCTGACCCAAGGAACTCATACCCTACGTGACCCGACCTCTGACAGCGCTAATGACGTCCAGACTGACCGTATATCTGACCCCGTTACAACCACCTGGGTCGGTCCCGTAAGTGATCAAATGTCTCAAATAGTCTCTTATCTTGTCAAACTTGGCTCTCCTGAAACTAGGTACCTGAACGTTATTCGTAGTTTTTTATCATTCCCAAATAATATTAAATCTTATTTCTTGGTGATCTGTAGAGCCTAGACTATCTTCCACTTTCACGTTACTCGTTAGGTGCTCATTATTAGTTAAGAGTAAGTCCAAAGTATTTTCTCCGTTCGTAATTATTTGCTTTAGGAAATTATCCTACACCGCATACAAGAAAAAATTCTCCTACTAAAATTTCCCAGTCAATGTTTCTATAATTACAATCTCCCATGATGACAACGTTTTTGTACTGGAACGCCCTGCAAATTCCATGGGGAACATTTTGATCAATGGTATGGTTAGAAGGCCTATATAGGAAGCCAATAATAAGCTTCCTACTCTTGCATACAATCTCCACCCACATAGATTACCTACCATCCTCTTCCTTAATTGCATTGTTCATAATACAGATTTATTGTATTTTCAACGAAAAGTGCTAGTCCTCCCCCACTCCTGCTAACCCTGTCCTTGTAAAAAAAACTTGCATCCTTTTATCTTGATATCCGCAAGGAGATGTCTGTTAGCTATATTGATCCAGGATTCTGTAATAGCTATAATATCAAATCTTCACGCATGCTTTACCTTACAGTAAATCATATATACATGTATATATATATATATATATATATATATATATATATATATATATATATATACATATATATAGATACATATAATATATACATATATATATATATATTTATATATATATATATATGTATATATTATATATACATCATATATATATATATATATATGTATAATATATATATACATATATATATATATATATATATATATATATATATATATACATATATTGCAGTAATTCACAAGGCACACGTGAAAATAATATGCAGAAAAAACCACTGGGAAATAAGAAGCTTAGTCCGAACGTTTTCGTCTATTTAAGATATTATCAAGGAATACACAGTTACAGAGACAAAGGTGGATATATATACATAAAGTAAAAGACAAGCTAGGAACATGGGAAGTACACACAAGATGCTTCACAATCAGGTAGAGCCGATGTTTACATATACGGACGTTTGGTCCATGACGTTACGTCACCCCCGCTTAGTAGCACTTGGAGAAGTTCTTACAATTTTATCAATAACAAAATCATCAAGTTCCAGTGGCCTTTTTGTCCATGTAAGAGACCACAATCATCCTATTGACTGGGATAATTCGAATGTAATAATTTCTTGTAGATCCTTATTAGAAAGAAACATAATCGAATCCAGTCATATTAAACAAACCTTTGACAATAATATCAATTTAAGTTTAGGATTATTTAAACTTGATGATTTTGTTTTGATAAAATTGTAAGAACTTCTCCAAGTGCTACTAAGCGGGGGTGACGTAACGTCATGGACCAAACGTCCGTATATGTAAACATCGGCTCTACCTGATTGTGAAGCATCTTGTGTGTACTTCCCATGTTCCTAGCTTGTCTTTTACTTTATGTATATATATCCACCTTTGTCTCTGTAACTGTGTATTCCTTGATAATGTCTTAGACGAAAACGTTCGGACTAATCTTCTTATTTCCCAGTGTTTTTTTCTGCATATATATATATATATATATATATATATATATATATATATATATATATATGTATATATATGAATGTATATATGTACATATATATATATATATATATATATATATATACTGTATGTATATGTATAGATATATATATGTATATACATACATATATAATAATATATATATATATGTATATGTATATATATATATACATCTATATACATATATATATACATACATACATACATATATATACATATATATATATATGTATGTGTGTGTGTGTGTGTGTGTGTGTGTGTGTGTGTGTGTGTGTGTGTGTGTGTGTGTGTGTGTGTGTGTGTGTGTGTGTGTGTGTGTGTGTGTGTGTGTGTGTGTGTGTGTGTGTGTGTGTGTGTGTGTGTATACATACACATGGACTTTACTTTGGTACTATGCAACGTAATGTATGTCGTTACAAAAAAAATAGTACATCCACATCAGTTTTCTCCTTCTCTTCCTCCTACTATTCTTCCTCCTCTTGCACTCTACTTTCTCTTTCTCCTTCTCCTCCTCTTCTTCTTTCTCCTCTTTTCTCCTCTCTTGTATTCGTTTCACTCTTATTCTACTACAGTGCATTTAGTGACATTCTAACGGACCAGGGTCACGCGACCTTTTTATGATTGGAGACTAATCACCACTCCAAAAAAAGAATGTAGATTACTTCTAACTTTTACTATACGTCCTTTGTACAACTCTACTCAAATCACTTTTTTGCTACATACATGTTCTCTCCTGTCCTCTCCTCTCCTTTCCTCTCCTTTCCTCACCTCTCCTCTCCTCTCTTCTTCTCTTCTCTCTTCTCCTTTACCCTCCCCTCCTCTCTTCTCCTTTTTTCACTTCCATTCTCTCCTCTCTTCTCCTCTCCTCTTCTCTCCTCTCTTCTCCTCTCCTATCTTTCCCTCTCCTCTCTTCTCCTCTCCTTTCCTCTCCTCTCCTCTCCTCTCCTTTCCTTTCCTTTCCTTTCCTTTCCTCTCCTCTCCTCTCCTCTCCAGTGAGAAGAGGAAGGAGAAGAAGAAGAGGAAGAAGAAGAAGAAGAAGAAGAAGAAGAAGAAGAAGAAGAGAAGAAGAGGAAGAAGAGGAAGAAGAGGAAGAAGAAGAAGAAGAGGAAGAAGAAGAAAAAAGAAAAAGAAGAAGAAGAAGAAAGAAGAAAGAAGAAGAAAAAAGAAAGAAGAAGAAGAAAAGAAGAAAGAAGAAGAAGAAGAAGAAGAAGAAGAAGAAGAAGAAGAAGAAGAAGAAGAAGAAGAAGAAGAAGAAGAAGAAGAAGAAGAAGAAGAAGAAGAAGAAGAAGAAGAAGAAGAAGAAGAAGAAAAAGAAGAAGAAGAAGAAGAAGAAGAAGAAGAAGAAGAAGAAGAAGAAGAAGAAGAAGAAGAAGAAGAAGAAGAAGAAGAAGAAGGAGAAGGAGGCGGAGGAGGAGAAGAAGAAAAAGGAGGAGGAGGCGGAAGAGGAGAAGAAGAAGAGGAAGAAGTAGAAAAAGAAGAAGAAGAAGAAGAAGAAGAAGAAGAAGAAGAAGAAGAAGAAGAAGAAGAAGAAGAAGAAGAAGAAGAAGAAGAAGAAAAATGAGGATGAAGAAGAAAGTGATAAAGAAGAAAAGGAAGGAGGAAAATAAGACAAAAAAGAATAACATTAGACGAATTAGGAAGAGGAGGAGAAGAAGTGAAAAAAAAAGAAGAAAGGAGGAGAAAAAAAATAAACTGAAAATAATTACATTCATGTACATATTCATTATATTATCTATTCCTTTACTAACGTATCTTCATCTTTTGATTTAGTTATATATATATATATTTTTTTTTTCACTTATTTTTTATTTTTTATTTATATGCTCTCTGAGTATTAGGACGATTTATATTTGAAAATGGTGGAATACAATTTCCTATTCCAGTTTGTCTTTATTTTTGTTTTCAAATTCTCCATATTTATTTTCTATTTATTTTTTTCTTTGGGGGGAGGCGTTCTTTACAGTATTATTTTTTTATTCCTTTCAAATTTCTTTTTCGATTTTCTTTTCCACCTTGTTACCTTTTACTAAATCTTCTTTTACAATTTCCATTTTTCAATTTTCTTTTCCAGGTGGATCCTTTTTTCTCTTTTTTTTTCTCTTTTTCTTAAAATTTTCATTAATTCTTGAAAACACGTCACTCGATCCATCAACCCTTCTCTGCTCCTCCTCTCTTTGCGCTCTTTCCAAATGCGATCAATCTCCACTTCTCTTTATCTTTTTTTTTGTCCTTACCCATCTATCTCTCCAGAGATCTTCTTTCTTTCCATTCATCTTCCTTTTTCTCGACTTGCTCTTCCTCCCCTTTTGTCCATTTTCTGTCCACTATGCTTCTTCTGTTCATATAAAATCACATTCTATATCACTTGCTCTCTGTACTCTCCTGACATCTTCGTCTCTCTTATCCATATATTGGGATATTTCAATAAATAAAGCGTATGCATACATATATATATATATATATATATATATATATATAAATATATGTTTATATATAGCGTACACACACACACACACACACACACACACACACACACACACACACACACACACACACACGCACGCACACACACACACACACACACACACACACATACACACACACACACACACACACACACACACACACATATATATATATGTATATACATATATATACATATATATTTATATATATATACATGTATATGTATATACATATATATATATGTACATATATATATATACATATATATATATATATATATATATATATATATATATATATATATATACATATACACTGAATGGTTCCCGGTGATCAAATAAATATCTATTTTCAACCACGAAATCGAGACTGAAAAATTGTTCGATGGAGGCATCCGTTGGAAATTGAAAGGTGGACGAGCCGAGGATTCGAACCCAGCTAACCCGTAACAAAGTTACAGTGACTTAAACCAATACGCTATCAAGAGAGATATAAGTTGAGTACGACTTTCTTATATTTGTATGCTCGAATTACATACACCTACACGAAATATCGCGTTCAACCCACCTCCGCTATGATAGTGCATTTAGCTAGTATTTGCGCGTGGGAAAGTTTATACATATACACTGAATGGTTTCCAGTAATCAATTAATCTTTTTTCAACCACAAATCACTTCTAATTCCATACCATCGAAATCGAGACTAAAGAATCGCTCGATGGAGGCATCCGTTGGAAATTGAAAGGTGGACGAGCCGAGCATTCGAACCCAGCTAACCCGTAACAAAGTTACAGTGACTTAAACCAATACGCTATCAAGAGAGATATAAGTTGAGTACGACTTTCTTATATTTATATGCTCGAATTACATACACCTACACGAAATATCGCGTTCAACCCACCTCCGCTATGATAGTGCATTTATCTAGTATGTGTGCGTGGGAACGTTTATACATATACACTGAATGGTTTCCAGTGTAGGTGTATGTAATTCGAGCATACAAATATAAGTAGTGTGGGCACGGTAACTTTCATAATTAAGGTCGTCTTGTAGTAGCTGTTGGATCGACCTGATAGAGACATCACCAAGGAGATTCGGATTCTTCTCTTTCAGAAGTCTTGCAGTTAAGCGAGGATCCTTCCTTACTTGCCTATCAATGAGTTTTCTGGTCCTAAATGTAGTCT
>NC_134789.1:63898536-63901036 GCF_046742065.1 Oratosquilla oratoria
TTTGGCAATGGTAATTAGGAGAAGAGAAAGGAAGTAGTCGCCAGTGGTCGTCCAAATGGACAAGTCCTGGGAGCAACTGTCAGCCCTTTGAGTCTACACAATGAAATAATGTTGAGGGTATTAACTGAGTGAAAAGACGAGCAATGAGAAGACGAATTTCTCCGACGCCTTTCTAGTACAACAATAGTATCATATATACCGCGCGCGCGTATGTGTGTGTATATGTATGTGTTTGTGTTTGTGTGTATTTACCTAGTTGTATTTTACGGGAAGGGGAGCTATGCTCATGGTGTGTGTGTGTGTGTGTGTGTGCGTGCGTGTGCGTGCGTGCGTGCGTGTGTGTGTGTGTGTGTGTGTGTGTGTGTGTGTGTGTGTGTGTGTGTGTGTGTGTGTGTGTGTGTGTGTGTGTGTGTGTGTGTGTGTGTGTGTGTGTGTGAGTGCGTGCGTGCGTGCGTGCGTGCGTGCGTGCGTGTGTGTGTGTGTGTGTGTGTGTGTGTGTGTGTGTGTGTGTGTGTGTGTGTGTGCGTGCGTGCGTGCGTGCGTGCATGTGTGTGTGTGTGTGTGTGTGTGTGTGTGTGTGTGTGTGTGTGTGTGTGTGTGTGTGTGTGTGTGTGTATGTGTGTGTGTGTGTGTCTATGTATGCGCGCGTGTGTGTGTAAGAAAAAATGAAAAATGGTCGATATCTTTTGAGTTCGTGCGGAAGAAGATGGAGTCCAAACGGCGCCAGTCGGCGAAGATTCTGCCAAATCTCAGAAAGTTTTTGAGACGGGAAGCGAGGGAGGAAGGAAAGAATGATACGTCAGTGAACGAAGAAAGTGAGGGGAAAGAAACGCTTAACATAATGGAAGAGAAGAACCATAACCGTGAACTGGAGTTCGCGAAGTGAACTTGAGTTCGCGAAGTGAACTGGAGTTCGCGAAGTGAACTGGAGTTCGCGAAGTGAACTTGAGTTCGCGAAGGCCACTGGGATTCTTTCGAATCAGAAGTCAAACTTGAGAACGCGAAGGTTTTAGACACAAATATCTAAGTACAGGTCCTTCTAACACAGTTATCGCAGTGCAAACCTGGGATCATGAACGCCACCGTAGTTCCTTAGGAACAGAGATCGAAACACAGATTCACGAAATACAGATACACGAAGTACGGATCGGCACTTGAACTCATGTCATTCACATCTCGAACCTCATGATGTTCTTCACGTATTTCCTCGTTTACTTAAAATGTCGCCAGGCGATGTTATTCAGCTGATGGAAAGACTGTCTCTAGTAGAAAAGTTAAATTAGAATTCAATCTTGCGTGAAAGTGACTGTATAAGTTAAGCTTTTGAGTCCAAGAGGCTTTCTTTAGCTGATTGATATCACCTGATGGTAAGTCAGAATAGAATATAGAAGAAGACTTTGGTGTTCAGAGTGATAATTCGAGACTCTTTTTAACCTCTTTACTCCCAGAAGTTTCCTTTAACTGAATAAAATTGTTTCCGACAGCCAGAATCACAGGGTTCAGTGCATAGGGGGAAATGGCGCGCAAGAATGGTAAAGATTAGACGGAGTTGGCGCTGGATGTCTTTCCTCAGACTCCTCCGGGGTAATTCAAAGATCCTGACACAGATTTCGTTTGATTTCTTCGACTTTTTCTATTTTTTTTTCCCGCAACCCATCCCAAACAAAAACACTACCCTGTATATTTTTGTACTGTTTTGTTTATATTTTATTTTATTTCTTTGTGAATTTAAGAATGTATTTGAAGATTACTGTGAATGGTTGTCTGTACATTATTTTGATAATTTGTTTGGTACTCGTTGCCATGATTTGTATCTTTTTAGCTGTTGTAGAAGTGTGTATTTTATTTTATTTTATTTATTTATTCTTAGTGGGGTTTAGAAATGTGTGTGAGATCCATTGTGTACAATTGTTTATGTGAGGTTGGTTCTCATAGCCACTGGAGGAGGAGGGGAAGCCTGGGTAGCTTCGGTTGTGTGGACTGCCTCCCCCAGTTCCAAGTACGGCCAATATAATAAGCTTTTTGATCATTGTACTTTATCACACCCCTGAAGACGGTCCTAGGACTAGAACCAAAATGTCGGGCATTAATCTCCCACTTTGAGTCTAGTGTTTACGCTTCTTCCTTGTATATGTCTATGTCTATGTATATGTATACGTCTATATATATGCATATGTATACATCTGTGTATCTGCATATGTATACGTCTATGACGTCTATGTATGTGCATATGTAACTGTATATATATGTGTGTAGATGTATAGGTATAGACGTACGCGTATATGTCTACATGGAAAGCATTTTTCTTTCTGCGGATGTATGTATATTGTCCTCTTTTTGCTATTTCTCTTTCTTCTTGCCTTTCTTACTTTTAAGTACTATTTCTCAAATTTCAAGAGCTATTTGAGTCCTATATACTTCAAATATCGATGGCCTCATGACATCACATATTGGTGTCAAAAGCTCCAGCAATCCGGATCGGTCTAGTCATTAGACCTTT
>NC_134789.1:63911036-63916036 GCF_046742065.1 Oratosquilla oratoria
AAAAAGTGGCACAAAATCTACTAATCTTGATATGAAGTGACCTAACCCTCACATCTATCCTGGCAACTCTATTCAGGTAAATGAAACCACAGAACCACAAGGAAACGATAGGAAGCATACGTACTAATGGAAGGTCAAAAGAACAAAAGATGCTACAAAAGCAAGTAATTAGATACTAAAAAAAGGACACAAAATCTACTAATCTCGATATGAAGTGACCTAAGCTTGGATTAGCCTATGGTACATTGATGCACAATTATATAATTGTACCCTCGGACCTAGGCTGTTGACGGAATGAATTATAATCTATTCTGTCAATTGTATGATACGCTTAGGATGTCATATCACACTCAAATTAATGATGCATATGACTGAGATTAAATATAATCCAACTGAATTTTTTTTAACCAAACATTTTGATTCATGTTTTTTCTTTTATAATCCAACGGATATAGGAATAATTTTCGGCTGTGCGTTGAATTAATCTATTCTGTTTTATCTCCTTTTGACTACAAAATACCGATGCGGATGGATCAAACATAATTCTTCTAATTAAGAGTCAAACTAATTCCATAATCATATAAGTAATAGAATTCATTGTCAATACAATTGTGTGTATGAGCAATGAATGAATAAAATATAAACAAATAAATAAATTTATGAAAAAATGATTAAATAAATAAAATTGCAATATTCACAAATGATAAACAAATAAATCAAAAGGTAAATGAATAAATGGACAAATGGAAATTTTAATCTAAACAAATACACAAAAACCAAATAAATGAATGAATGAATGAATGAATGAATATGTAAATGAATAAGTAGATAGACAAATAGAGTATACATGAATAAATAGATAGATAAATAGATATATAAGTAAATGAATAAATACATAAATAGATAGATAAGTAGAAAACAAGAAAATAGAATAAATCAATAAGGAAATAAACAAATAAATGGATAAACAAACAAAAAACAAATACATTAACAGAAAAATAAGCAACTAAATAAATAGATAAAATGATCAATAAAGATTTTATAAATTAAGTGATAAATAGATAAAGAACAACAATTAGGTTAATAAATAGATAAATGTATATATAAAAATAAATAAATAAGTAAAGAAATAAATTAATAAATAAGCTAATAGATTAATTGATTAAATAATAATAAAATGAATAAGTACATAAATAGATAGAAAGGAATAGATACAAGAAATAAATTATACACAGAGTTAGTAATGAGGGTAATCATCCAACTCTTCCTCCCTCCCTACATCTTCCCTTCTCCCTTCTCCCCTCCCTCCCTCCTTTTAACCCTTATAATCCCCCTCTCCTTTCTCTCCTCCCCTCCAAAATTTGGTCTTAAGTTGGTAGAGGGTGGCCATTTCGCCCACCTTTGTAATGTTGAAGGCGGAAATAGGGGCCATAAAGAATCGATTACGCTTCGACAGAATTCAATGGAAGAGAAGTTGAGTAGAAACCCATTGGGTCCGGTTGAAGGAAGTGGCACCAATTTATTTTTAGGAGTGATGATTTGAGTCTTTTGTTTAGCTTCGATCATTCAAATTTCGCTAACCTAAAAAAAAAAAAAAAAATCCACCCTTCTCTCTCTCTCTCTCTCTTTCTCTCTCTCTCTCTCTCTCTCTCTCTCTCTCTCTCTCTCTCTCTCTCTCTCTCTCTCTCTCTCTCTCTCTCTCTCTCTCTCTCTCTCTCTCTCTCTCTCTCTCTCTCTTTCTCTCTCTCTCTCTCTCTCTAATGATTCGGTGACTTGTCCCCTCGATTTATTTGCTTTCATTCCTTAATACATGATAGTGTTGCAAAAATCTTCCAACCATGTGGAATTCTATTGTATATGTTTATATGTACAAATAAGGAAAATAAATACATGATTGTTACTATAATGTATTACAGCAATAATAACCTTTGCTCCTTTTATGAATAATCCAGTCTTATAGGTCAACAGAACTAACTTTCCAAAGCTTTGTTTCAGACTAAGAGCATCCTCTCCTCTGAACAATATAATCTGGTTTTATCCGGTATTCAATCCACGAAGTAGATCCTTGAACTTAGAACTCAAAAGTCAGTTAAGAAATTTTGACTTTTTACTCTTGAGATCTGTATAGTTCCACTTTACAAGGGAAAGGAGGACAAGTGTAGTAGTTTCAGAGGAATTAGCTTGTTAAGTGTAGTTGGGAAGGTTTATGGGAGGGTCTTGATTGAGAGGATTAGGAAAGGAACGGAGGGAGTAATTGGTGAGGAACAATGTGGGTTTAGGACAGGTAGAGGTTTCGTAGATCAGATTTTTGTGGTAAGACAGATATGTGAGAAAGCTATAGGAAAAGGTAAGGATGTTTTTTGGGCTTTTATGGATCTGGAAAAGGCTAATGACAGGGTAGACAGGAAGGTACTGTGGGAAGTATTGCAGATATATGGGATATGAGGACAGATTCTAAGAGCTGTCAAGAGTTTTTACGAGGGTAGTGGAGCGTGTGCCAGTATTAGAAATGGAGAGAGTGAGTGGTTCGAGGTAAAGGTGGGACTTCGTCAGGGATATGTTATATCACCCTGGCTGTTCAATTTATACATGGATGGGGTGGTGCGAGAGGCAAATGCAAGGGCGGTGGGTCAGGGATTGGAGATGGTTAAAGAAAATGGAGAAAAGTGGGAGGTAAGCCAGCTGTTGTTTGGGGACGACACTGCTCTTGTAGCAGGATCAGAGGAGAGTTTGAGGAAGCTAGTGACAGAGTTTGTAAAAGAAGAAAGTTGAAGATAAATGTGGGTAAAAGTATGGTGATAATACAAGGGGTGAAAGTGACAGCAGACTGGAAGTGAGTATTAAGGGAGAGAGACTGGAGGAAGTGGTGCGAATGTGGCAGGGAAGGGAGGAGTGGGGTTGAAGGTAGAATGTAGATAGAGAGAAGCGAGTAAATGCCTTGGAGGATTCAAAAGTTTAATGAAGTTAGGCATTTGGGAATGGATGCTGAGAGGAGATTGTATGAAGGAATGATTATGCCGACAGCACTGTATGGGACAGAAACATGGAACATAAGAGAGAAAGAGAGAAGGACTTTGAATGTGTTTGAGATGAGGTGTCTGAGAAGTATGATAGGGGTTACTAGGCTGCAAAGAGTAAGAAATGAGAAGGTGTGGAGGAAAACGGGGATGGAAAGGGAGTTGGAAGATAGGGTGAATGAAAGAGTATTAGGATGGTTTGGACACATGGAAAGAATGAGTGAAGAAAGACTAGTAAAAGAGGTGTGGAAGGCAGATGTGGAGGGAGTGGATATGTGTGGGGGACCTAGGATGAGATAGATGGATGGGGTAAAAGGGGCTTTGGGGAAGAGGGGAATGTCTGTTGAGGAAGGACGGGAGAGGATAGAAGACAGGGGTGAGCGGAGAATGGTTGTATATGGATGATGTTGTAATACATGAGGTGGAGTCGGTGGAGGATGGGGAGTGAGGGAGTATGTGTGAAAAAATTTGACGCAGCCCGAAGGGAGCTCTCCCCGCCTTCTCCTTTTCTGCATGAGGGGACGGAGAGGGGGGGTCGCCGATTTAATGAAGCGGCCTTGCTGTGTATGTACTGTGTCTTGTGACACTGCTTCTGACCCAAGGCAGTGGGGAAGATGCAGGGATGACACGTTATCCAGGAGGTGCCAAGATAAGAGGGAGGGAAGAGGGTTGAAGGGGAGTGGAGTGTGATAGGGATGGAATAGGTGGGAGTAGTGTTTATGCCTTTGTTTTTTGGCTACCTCCCTTGTAAGGGGGAAAAAGCCTTTGGTATATGTATGTATGTATGTATGTATGTATGTATGTATGTATGTATGTATGTATGTATGTATGTATGTATGTATGTATGTATGTATGTATGTATGTATGTATGTATGTACTCTTGAGGACACTCCATAGTCGTAGATGATTTTCCTTCATGTTACAAACTCATTTTGCAATTACGAACACTTGAGTTTGATCCCCAGTTGTTTCTGAGAAGTATCATCCCTTGTCCAGGTTGCCTGAACCTCTAGGGCAAAAGTGGCCAATGATAAACACATCCCCGGGTAAGTTTTTCAGCTTACGTCTTTATTCACGATGAAAAAGAATGTAAATATTATTTTGAAATGTATATTTCATTGTGGAATATTCTTTGGAAATGAAAATAATCTCACACGAAGAGCCCGCACGCAACCATAAGTCTTGTTATGTCCAGAGATAAGTGAATACACGCAAGAACTTGTTGGTGAATTATATGTATATGCATATATACAGTTACTGTGACAAAGGAATAGAACACGAAAGCCCATTTGTTCTTACAATAGACCTTAGATACACTGGACGTTTTCTTTATATCATCAGGTATACCGTTACACGTTCCAATTACCTCACTTACAGGCTCTTTCTCTTTTTGTATGTCTGTCCCCATCTTTCTCTCTATGTCTGTTTCCTATTCTTTATCTGTCGCCCTCTTTATCTCTCTTAGTCTGTCTGCATATACCGAGGGTCTCAAAAATGTACTCACTCTCTGAAACAGCGTATAACATTGTCGAATTTATTGATCTATCTCTGGCACCCCTGTATGTTAAAAATGTCTCAAAATGAGTACTTTATTGGGAAACCCTGTACACACACACACACACACACACACACACACACACACACACACACACACACACACACACACACACACACACACACACACACACACACACACACACACACACACATATATATATATATATATATATATACATATATATATACATGTATATATATATATATATATATATATATATTTATATATATAAATATATATATATATATATACATATATATATATATATATATATTCGGCGCTACAAAGTTTCTAGAGTAGAATTTCGAGTCTTCTGAACGTAGATTTCTCGTTTTCACAGGACAGACGGAATAATAAATTTCCAGTAGACATTAGGAACTATTGTTGATTAGGAGTATACAGACGTTTCGCTAAACGCAGTTAGC
>NC_134789.1:63921036-63931036 GCF_046742065.1 Oratosquilla oratoria
GGCAAGTTCAATGGTGTGTTCTGACTCCCCTTTTTGAAAAACCTTCCATATCTTTTCTCCCTGCCACTCGTTTCAGGCTGGTCACTTCGCTTACTTCTTAACCTTGGAGCTGAGCTAACACTAACGACCAGTAGAGGAGCCAACATTACTCTACATTTGTTGACCCTACATTTAGCGACCGTGGGACGGGAGCTAACAAATTCCTTGTAGTTATCACGAGGCTGCTGCTCATCAAGCTGATTTTCATCAAATTTAATAATTTCTTCTGCATCTAAGATTTTCTCTGCAATGCTACCGTCATCTACTGTTGTTTGGTAATTTGTCTTATCAAGTTCCACCCGCTTAGCTTTGAACATCTTAAACAATTGAATGTCAGGGCCAGAGGAGGCTGGAAAGAAGAAGAAACTGCAGCTTCTAATGCTATTTCCAAAACGTGATATCGGCAAGCTAGCCACAGCATATCTTTATCCATATCCTGCTCTAGTAATGTACAAGAACCACTATTATAACCTGTGTTGAAGGCAGTGGTATCAAAACTCATGCGCTTTACTTGGTCAGATATATTCCATTCCAATACTAACTGATGTACATCATCTGCAGTATTTTGACCTGTTCCATTAGGAAGCTTGGGAATATCAATAAGCTAGTCAAATCCTTGACCAGAAATTGGGACTGGCAGGCGCTCAACATTTTCATGCCTAGTAATATTTTCAATCATTATGCCATCCCAGTGTAGCTGAATGGGAGAATTTGTTTTGAAATCCTGCTCCATTTTTTTTTTTTTTTTTTTTTTTTTTTTGCCATTGCCTTGTGGTTCCTTTGTCTCGCTTTCCGTATTGATAAATAGCTAGCACTATATTCCTCAGGGTCTTGCCCAAGGACACCGATTACTGTGATCAAGAATGCAGAAGTAGTTCTATCACTTAATTTTGCAGCATCAAGTGATGCAAGCATTGAGAAAACCAAAATTTTTACCCTCTTAGACTTTGATCTACTTTGTCTCGAACTTGAAGGCTGCTGAGGATCGGCAGCAAATTCTTCATCTGATGTTGAATTTGCTTCATTCAAACATTGTGAACTTTAACTTGAGAGAACTGCTGCTTCAGAATTGGCTGTTTCCCTCTTTCTTTTCTTTTCAAGCGTTAGTTTCTTTTTTCCAAGTGGTCTACTTTGCATAAGTGAACATACGTATCCGTGTTCATATTAGCATATACATATACTCGAGTATACATATTGGGCTAGACGAGATATGATAGGGAAACAGGAGTAACAAGGGAAAGAAGGAAAGAGGGCAGGAGAAGAGAGAGTGTAAGGGAAGAAAAGAGAAGTGAAGGAAGGTAGGAAGATGGTAAGTGTGGAGGAGGAGGAGCAGCAGCAGCAGGATAACAGGAGGGTGGAAGTGAAGAAGGAGGAGAAGAAAGAGGAAAAGGAGAAGGAATAGAGGAGAGGATGAAGGGGAGGAGCCATCATCATCCAGGTGTTTTTCATATCCTGGAGCATCACGTCTCCACGTCCCCATGACATGCCAACTGCTTGACTGCTTTTCCAGCCAATTCTTCTGGTCGGGCGACGTTCCAGTGACTTTGTGTCTCTTGTCTCCCAAGTGTCGCTGGGCTGTCGCGCGATTGTATCTGGACTGTGTCGTTACATTCGAGAGACAATTTTTATTCAATGTGTGCGTGTATGTGCGCGCGCGTGTGTGTGTGTGTGTGTGTTTGTGTGTGTGTGTGTGTGTGTGTGTGTGTGTGTGTGTGTGTGTGTGTGTGTGTGTGTGTGTGTGCATGTGTGTGTGTGTGTTTGTGTGTGTGTGTGTGTATGTGTGTGTGTGTGTGTGTGTGTGTGTGTGAGTGTGTGTGTGTGTGTGTGTGTGTGTGTGTGTGTGTGTGTGTGTGTGTGTGTGTGTGTGTGTGTGTGTGTGTGTGTGTGTGTGTGTGTGTGTGTGTGTGTGTGTGTGTGTGTGTGTGTGTGTGTGAGAGAGAGAGAGAGAGAGAGAGAGAGAGAGAGAGAGAGAGAGAGAGAGAGAGAGAGAGAGAGAGAGAGAGAGAGAGAGAGAGAGAGAGAGAGAGAGAGAGAGAGAGAGAGAGAGAGAGAGAGAGAGAGAGAGAGAGAGAGAGAGAGAGAGAGAGAGAGAGAGAGAGAGAGAGAGAGAGAGAGAGGCCTAAGTATATTTTTTCTCTTTATTTTTTATATTAAGGTGAAAGCTTTATTCAGCTGAGGGATGCCCCTTTATGATCCAAAGAACGAAAATCTATTGAAAAAACATTGCCATTTCTAATACTCTTATTTTAATTACAGCCGTTATTACTACAGTTTCCTAATGAATTACTTGCTCATATTTTTCCAGTTAGTTACCATCACATTTTCAAAACCATTACCTTTTTAAACACCAATACCATTTTGATTAACATTACCATGTTAATTACCATTACCATTTTAATACCGTTAACTTGAGGTATTATTAACTTTGCTTACGCAATTATCACTGTTTCGGCTGTCGAGTTTGCCATATACGAACAGACGTCAGGAAGTAGGTTTGCAGTCGACGATGTCCATGGCGGTCAAGAAAATATTACTAACTGTCTACGTCCCTACTGGCGAAGTTGAAGATGTTTGGTCTATCCTTTCCCCCGACTTTCTGCGAAAGTGCACAGACCACTTCCAGGGCTGTGTTGTCCCTCTGCGTTAGGAGGATTTGGGCAAAAGTCCTTCCAAACGAAAGTTTCTAATGAAGATGCAGTTGGCCACGTACTGTTTCCTTGTCTGGATCTCCTTTAGTTCGGCCTCTTCCATTTCTTCTCGGGATAACAGTTTTGGGCTGTTTTCTGAAACCTCCTCGCTAGACTGCTTCTTAAGGTTTTCACGACTTACAAATTGACGCTTTCACTAGAGAGGGAGACGGTTTTTGAAAGGCTTACCCTTTTGCTGACCTAGCTTATCGACCAACATTTTCAGTAGCTCCGCGTAGGTCTTGGAACAGAACTGCTACTTAGAGGTGACAATGCCTATCTGGTCAGCAGCTTCTTCGACAGTGTCGGGGTGAATGACAAGGAAGTCTGAAATCTGCATAGACATGCTTTCGATGTTCTTTGATGACAATGTGTTTCAAAGAGATTTAAAGCATCCCATATTCGTGGCCTCTTTCTCCGCATGGACGGGTCTCTGTCTAGAGGCGGAGTCTGCTCCTTTATCAGTGCCCAGTTTGCGGGGGTGGGGATGACCCGTGGGGCGTTTGTAAGAATGACGTGCTTTCCATCCCCTTGTGGCCGAAATGTCTTCGAAGTAGCCGTGTCTCTGCATTTGGCTATGTTACCTTAGCACCTAGAACATCTTGGCGCTTTATTGTTTTCTCCTACCTTTTCTTTGTGTTTACAAACGATTTTCTAATCTTTTTTTTACCTTGAACATTCTTTCTGAGATTTTATTTATTTATTTATTTTTCTTTATTAACTACCTGCTATTCCTATTTTTTTTATTTTGGCTACTATTTCCATAGTGCTTTCTTCTTTGGATCTATTCTTTTTGTAATAAATATTTATTTTCTTATTGTCACAGCCATTCTTAGTATTTTCTTTAGTTACATCAATATTTTTAAACCATCTTCATTTATTGTTTTTTCTTCTTTCTTATATATTCTGTTTATTCCTGTCGTTCCCTAGTTTTATCTTTACTTTCTACATTTTTACTAATTTCAATTTCTTTTTCTGTGATTCTTTTAATATCATAAATTGTAAATTTATCATTCCTACTACTTATTTCCTTAACATTCTTCTCACTTTTAGTAACATTCAATATATTATCTTTATTCATATCTTTTCTTTCTTAACGTTAATATTGAAAATTGTCTTTTGTCTGTTATTCTTTATGTTCTCTATAGTTTCAATTTTATCTACTGTGTTTTCCTTCATCTTGTTTATGTTTTATTATTTCCTCTCTTTTGAGAACCTACTTTAGAAAGCATCCCGGAGGTTGCCTGGACTTCTTCCGGAAACAAGAAGTCTACTAGATCATCCGGAAGAAGTTTTCTAAGAGTCCGGACATCTTGTACGACGTAAGGGTAAGTGCAGAGTCTTACGTAAACATTACCTTCCTTGTGTTGAAGGAACTCGGTCCTCCTTATGATTCCAACATTTGTCTCTTCTTTTGCCCACAAGAAGAACGTTATTGAAGCACGTGAAGGAGTGAAGAGGTTCTGGTTCTGGAGTGGCAGGTTCAGGATCCTCGACAGCCTCCACCCAGAGGAACCTCATCTTTGACAAAACTTTCGGAAGAAATTTATAAGGTTTAGTGTTATAACATGACGTTACGAGACCCTATCAAAATGAAAAAATATATATAATAATCGTATGTTCGAAAAAAGTGTCACCATACTGTATCCTTTATCTTTAATCCTTTATCCTTCATCACTTATCACATATAACTATATTATCAGTTATACTTTATTTTTATCATTCACCAACATTGATTACACTTGTCAACACTGAATTTATTGTTTAATTTTGTTTAGCTGATTTAGGATAATTTTGATGTGCTGAATTAAAATATCACATTGGTTTTGCTCAATCAGGTCAACTTTCTAAAGTAAGCTACATATTTATTCTTGGCGTTTTTGTTTACATGTACGGGTATTTTTACGTGACATGATGCAAAATTCTTACATATTTCTTGGAATAAACGAATTCTGAAGATTTTGCATGTCTCAACTTATGACTAATTGTTTTTTTATATATACAGTATTACAGGTGAATGAAATGGCTTCGAATACACCATTGTACCAAACGGGAATAACAACATACATAAGAACATAAGAATAAAGGAGACTGCAAGAGACCATAAGGCCTACACTAGGCAGCTTCGTATCCATCACCACCTGTCATCTCCATCCATAAAGTTGTCTAATCGTTTTTTAAAACCACTGATAGTTTCAGCGCTTACTACATGGTTACTAAGTTTATTCCATTCATCGACCACCCTATTAGTAAACCAATTCTTGCCTATTTCCTTCTTAGATCTAAATTTGTCCGGTTTATACCCATTACTGTATAGTAATTACTGTATAGTAATCAAGTCACAAGTTTCATAAAGCGTGCTTACGATCCTTATATTTATATTAAACTTGGTGACCATGACAAAGCTTGGGTGCCACACATGGTATGCAAGTCATGCACTGAGTATCTGCGCCAGTGGACCAACAGCAAGAAGAGTTGTATGAAGTTTGGTTTTCCCACGGTTTGAAGGGAGCCGATAAACCATGTCCCTGACTGCTACTTCTACGCTATTGATGCGACTTCGATCAACAGAAAGAACCAAAGCAACCTCAACTATCCTGATCTTGAATCAGCACGTCGCCCTGTAGCTTCCTGAAATGAAATTGCAGTACCTGTCTTTGGAGAACTTCCTAACATCAGTGACGAAGATTCCTCCAGTGTTCCAGAAGATGATGAAGAAGAAGTGGTTCTTAATGATGACACTCCACATCATTTTTCCAAAAAGGAGCTAAATGATCTAGTTCGCGATCTCAGCTTGAAGGAAAAGAACCTCCTCTCTGAAAGTGCTCCCATCACCTTTTACCGCAGCAGACATCAAGAGTTCCCCCGTTTTTTCATTGAAGGGAAGAACTTGGTATACTGTACAGATATTGTTCAGCTTCTGAACAAGCTTGGAGTGCCACAGTATGAACCCAAAGATGAACGTTTTCATTGGCAGCAGCATGCGATTGCTGAAATATATTCTGCTTCACAACAGCAACCAGTTTGTCTCTGTACCCCTTGCTCACTCGACTACACTGAAGGAGAAGTATGGAGCGGTGAAAAATGTACTGGAGAAAAGTTATGATCAGCATGAATGGCTTATTTGTGTTGACCTGAAGATGGTGAAATTTTTGTTGGGACAACAGTACGGTTTCACCAAGTATCCGTGTTTTCTGTGTATGCGGGATAGTAGGGACACTTCTCAGCATTACACAAAGAAGGACTGTCCTATGCGGGAGGAAATGGTGCCTTGCAGAGCAGGGAACGTCATTAACAATCCTCTGGTAGACAGAGACAAGATACTCTTCCCATCGCTGCACATCAACCTCGGCTTGATTAAACAGTTCACCAAAGCTCTAGACAAGAATGGTAGCTGCTTCACTTACTTGCGCCATGCATTTCCAGGATTAACCATAGAGAAGTTGAAAGCTAACATCTTTGATGGTCCTTATATTCGTCAGCTCATCCGAGGTCCTGAGTTTGAAAACCCAATGAACGAAGTGGAACTGGAAGCATGGAAGGCTTTTGTTCTGGTCGTGAAGAACTTTCTTGGCAGCAACAAGGCCAAGAACTATGCACAATCTATCACCAATATGCTGACTACTTTCAGAAACCTGGGATGCAACATGAGTATCAAAATGCATTATTTATTCTCACATATAGATTGTTTCTTAAGAATCTCGGATCAATGAGTGTTGGGCAGGGGGAGAGATTCCATCAGGACATAAAAGCAATGGAGACCAGATATCAGGAGCGCTGGGGTGCTGTCATGATGGCTGATTACTATTGGACTCTGAAGAGAGACATCCCTGCTGCTGAGTATTCGAGGGGTTCGAAGAAATGTAATTTTATGCCCTAAATTTTGTATATTGACGACGTAACGTTCAATTTACGTATACTTACCTTTATCGATGTCTATCATTCAATTTACAGAAATTGAAGTTTGTAACACTTAATAAATACATTCTGTCAGATATTTTTCTCTCCTAAACATTTTTTGAAGGGAAATATTGACAAAAATCAACTCATAATGCCACAAAAATGTAATAAATTTAGACAGAAGATCGAATTTTTCAAAATCATATACATATTTACATATACCAAAGGCTTTTTTCCCCTTACACAGGGGGTAGCCAAAAAGAAAAATGTATAGAAACCACTCCCACTAATTCCATCCCCTACATACTACACTCCCCTCCACCCTCCTCCCTCCCTCTAATCTTGGCACCTCCTGGATGACGGGTCTTACCTGCATCCTGTCCACTGGCCTGGGTCAGAAGCAGTGTCGCAAGACACAGCACATCCACGGCAAGGCTGCTTTATTAATTCGGCAACCCTCCCTCTCCGTCCCTTCATGAAGAAAAGGAGAAGACGGGGAGAAATCCTTTCGGGCTGCGTCAAATTATTTCTCATACATGCTTCCTCACCCCCCATCCCCCACCTACTCCCCCTCATGCATCACAGCATCATCCATACACAACCCTTCTCCATTCACCCCTATCTTTTGTCCTCTTCCTTCCTTCCTCAACAGACATTCCTCTCTCTCTAATGCCCCTTTTACCCTAATCCATTCATCTCATCCTAGGACGCCCCCTCATATTTACTCCTTCCAACTCTACCTTCCACACCTCATTTACTAATCTTTCTTCATTCATTCTTTCCATGTGTCCAAACCATTCAAATATTCTTTCATCAACCCTATCTCCCAGCTCCCTTTCCACCCCTGTTCTCCTCCCCACCTCCTCATTTCTCCCTCTATCTAGCCTATTAACCCCTAATATACTTCTCAGACACTTCCTCTCAAACACATTCAAACTCCTTCTCTCTTCCTCTCTTATGTTCCATATTTTCTGCCCCGTACAGTGCTGTCGGCACAATCACTCCTTCATATAACCTCCTCATAGCATCCATTCCCAGATGTCTATTTTTCATTATACTTTTTAATCCACCAAGGCATTTACTCGCTTCTCTCAATCTATATTCTAACTCCACCCTCACTCCTCCATTTCTAGCCACATCCGCACCGAAGTATCTAAAACTATCCACTTCCTCCAGTCTCTCTCCCTTTATGCTCACTTCCAGTCTGCTGTCACTCTCTTCCCTATTACATCTCATCACCTTACTCTTTCCCACATTTATCTTCAACTTCCTTCTTTCACACACCTTCTCAAACTCTGTCACTAACTTCCTCAATCCCTCCACCGATCCTGCTACAAGCGCAGTGTCGTCAGCAAACAACAACTGGCTTATTTCCCACTTTTCTCCATTTTCTTTGACCATCTCCAATCCCTGACCCACTACCCTTGCATTCACTTCTCGTACCACCCCATCCGTGTAAAGATTGAACAGCCAGGGCGACATAACGTATCCCTGACGAAGTCCCACCTTTACCTCAAACCATTCACTCTTTCCATTTCTAATCCTAACACAAGCTCTACTACTCTCGTAAAAACTCTTGACTGCTCTTAACAGCTTTCCTTCTATCCCATATATGTGTAATATCTCCCACAGTGCCAAACTGTCCTAAAACCACACTGTTCCTCACCCATTACTCCCTCTGTTCCTCTCCTAATCTTCTCAATGAAGACCCTCCTTTAAGCTTTCCCACCTACACTCAACAAGCTGATCCCTCTGAAACTACTACACTTACTCTTGTCCCCCTTTCCTTTGAAAAGCGGAACTATACAGGCACTCTTCCAGTCCTCCGGCACTCTACCCTCTCTTAAACAAACATTAAATAACCTCACCAGCCAGTCCACCATAACTGTGCCTCCTTTCTTCAGACATTCTGCATAGCATCCATCCAACCCAGGTGCCTTATCTGCTCTCATCATTTTTCCTCCATTTTCCTCACCCATCACTCTCATTTTCTTAGCGCTTCCTACTGCAGCTACATTTCCCTCCCTATCCTCCTTTACATTTAGCAACTCCCTAAAATACTCTGCCCACCTTCCTCTCACTGCCTTCTCTTCCATTATCGTCTCTCCATCTGCATCTTTTACAATTTCTTCTCTACTTGATTCGCCTCCTCTTCCTCTTTTAATTTCTTTCCAAAACATCTTTTTATTACTTTCAAAATTTTCTGTCATACTCTTACCCAATTTCACATCTGCTCTCCTCTTTGAAAAATAAAATTAGCATGAAAATCTGACCTGATTGAGAAAAAAGGATGTCATTTTTGGATTCATCGTATTTTTTTGTAACCTAGTTTTCTCATTTATCACTTATCATTCATAATTTATCATTCAACATTACCATTTACCATTTTTAATTTTTCATTCTTCATACTTCATTTTCCAATACTTATTTGGATTTTTTTTTTTTCCTTTTTTTTTTTGTACTTTTCAATAATCATATTTTATTTCGAAGAATATGCTTAAAATTCATTCTCCGTTATCAGTTAGACATATATCAATTAAATCTGTATATTAACTTCAAATAACTAGACAATTAATATAAAATAGAAATAGGCATCTGTTGTTCGGTTTCATTTTTTCATATTGAAAAATATATTATCTTTCTTATTAGTTATCGAAAACACACACACACACGCTTCAAAGCAGGAGCGAACGAGGGAGCTGGCTGTCAGTAGGTGGAAGTCGACCGAGGAAGGTCTGCTGCTGTAATAAAAAACCAATAGACTTTTTCTAATAGTCCAATGAGTTTGTTTTACACACCATAACTTTATTCTTAAATTTCATGTATGATTCCAGCTTTTCAAGTTCATATATGGTTCCAAATGTCATAAATATATTTGAATTAACATATTGTTGTAGGTTGGATTATATCACCTTCATAGTATTTATACACCTGTACGGAAACTATACCTTCACATTATTGGTATATTTATTCTTTCTTAATTGTGTGTGTACTTATCTATATGCGTTTTTGTGTATCAAAAGGGTACTAAGTCATACATATTAGGAATACAGTAAACACAAATGTATAGAATATATATCAATACTCGTACATAAGTTAATGTACATTTTTCATTTTCTCTTTCGTTTATTGTTGCTGTGGATGTACTGTGTCTTGCGACACTGCTTCTGACCCAGGGCGGTGGGCAGGGTGCAGGGATGACCCGTCATCCAGGAGGTGCTCAGATGAGAGGAAGGGTGGGAGGGGTGTGGAGTGTATTTAGGGATGAAATGGGTGGGAGTGTATTTATGCCTTTCCCTTTTTGGCTACCCCCCTTGGAAGGGGGAAGAAGCCTTGGTATATGTATGTATGTATTTCTTTCATGCAAAGTATTA
>NC_134789.1:63936036-63943536 GCF_046742065.1 Oratosquilla oratoria
TGTCAGGAAATAGGTTTAATTTGGAAGTGGGTAGAAACAACTTCGCCAACCGTGCAGTTAATAAATGGAATAAACTTCCCGTGGAGGCAGTGCAATATAGTTTAGTTTGAAGCTTTAAGGTTCGTTTAGATTAACACCTACGCAAGATGCTGTATTGGCTGCCATTTATTTTATATTATTTGTTTATTTCTTTGTTATTGTTTATTCGTCCATTTTTATTTGCTTGATTTTTATTTATTATTAGTTATCTGTCAATTTACTGTTATTTACTATTTACTTGTTTGTTTATTATTGAACTATACCTATGCATATATTCACTTTATTCATTATTAGTTATACTATCATAATTTTCATTATTATTGTTATTATCATTTTTATTTATTGATCATTATTGTATCTTTTTTTCGCATTCGATCTAGTTATGGACCAAAAGGTCTCCTGTTGGTACGCTCCGCCTTTGTAATCCTTTGGAGCCCCCTCCCCCCCCCCAAAAAAAAACAATAAAAATAATAATAGTAATAACGAGGAATAACACAGCACATGACCCCGAAAGAGGCCTCTACCAATCTAATATACAAGTTTTTATGCCAAGAGGGCCGCTGTGACGACTCCAATTTTGCATCGTAGAACCTCCACTACACTGAAAAGACTCCTCCAATACCACCGAAACCAGGGATCTATCTTCCAACATTTCATTGACTACACGGCATTAAGTCATCTCTGAGCACATCAACAAAAACAACATTATACACTACAGAGAAGAAAAATCTAAAAGACTGCAGACTGCCGAAAGTGATACCATAACTTCCCAGCATTCCATTGCAAATGTGCAGCAAGATGCAGACTTTAATCCCCCTTTATCCCGCCTCCGGGAACACCATGCCCTCCAACGCCATCGAGAACGAGATGCCCCTAAGTCCCCATTGGAACACAGCGCCCGTCAAAGCGCCCAGGAACGCCAGAGCTCAATGCCCTCCACCACTAGCAATAATGCCAGTCCAAAGGACCATAAACCAAAAGTCAAACCAGAGATTCCACCACTCACTTTGTGCAGAGAATGATGACTTCCCCCTATTTCTCCTCCAGTGACTCAAATTGACCTCCCCACTTTACTCAGTAACCTTACCTAGAGACCCCCAATTTTCTCCTACTTCTCCCAGTGACCTCACACAAGAATTTCCATCGAGCTCTCCTACTTCTCCCAGTGACCTCATTCAATGACTCCCGATAACCTATCCTACATCCCCAAATAACCTCACATCATAAGCAGCACAGGTCAGCCTGTAGACATTATTCTTCACTAGATTTTTGCCTACAACAGCCCTTTAAGATAGATAGCTATAGTTCTCACTTTGAAGAAGCCTCTGAGAGAGGCGGTCTTTGTATCAAGATTTTTGTTGTACTGTTACACAAATTCAATATAACCATTGACACCCATCAGCACCTATCAATACACCATTTCATATGATATTGAAATCGTGAATGATTATGTTCAAACCTTGAACTATGAGAATAAAAAGTTATTCTTGAAATTGAAGATATTGAATATCATAATAGCCAAAGCTATTGTATAACCATATATAATCTGAAACCTTATAACCCAAGGTACTTTGATTTCTATCTTTCATTTGTCTGTCTGTCTGTTTATCTGTGTGTTTGTTTGTTTGTTTGTTCACGAACTCCTCCTAGGGTTTTGGAGATAGACCCCCATAACCATATATATTCTGATACCCGAGGAGGAGTTCGTGCACACACACACACACACACACACACACACACACACACACACACACACACACACACACACACACACACACACACACACACACACGCACGCACCCACTTTCCCCCATATATATATATATATATATATATATGTATATATATATATATTCATCCATTCAATAAGTACTGAGAAAATGTCATGAGAGACATTAAATATGATTTTATCAAAATATTACCTCATGGTGAAGTACACATATATTCTACATAATGACAAACTGCCAACTTTCTATATTTGTATGTCCGAGTGCAGCAGTGAACGTGGTGGAACCAGTCTGATTTGGTTTGCCGATCTGTGAACACTTGTCAAGATGCAGGGAAACATTGTTAAACTTAAGAAAACCAAACAAGAAGCTTATAGGATGTTAAAGGAGGCCTATGGGGGTAAACAGATAAGCCAAGCAAGTTTTTATCGGTGGTTTAACAGATTTTCTAAAGAAAATGAACAGGTTGAGGATGAACCCAGATCTGGAGCACCGAAAAGTGCACGCAAGGAGGAAAACATTGAGGAAGTGCAAAGGTTAGTGATGCAAGACCGTCGAATATCTGTGAGGATGATATCTGAAACTGTTGGTATTAGTATTGGCACAGTAGAGACAGTTCTGACCGAAGATCTGAAGCTCCACAAAGTCTGTGCTAAGTTCGTGCCAAAGACCATCTCCGACGACTAGAGGCAGTTTCGTGTGGAATGTTGCACTGACATTCTAGAAATAATAGAGGCTGATTCAGGTTTCCTGAATAACGTAGTGACTTGCAACGAGAGTTGAGTGTTCACCTACGACCCTGAGAGCAAACGTCAGAGTGCTCAGTGGAAGCACGCGACCTTCCCCAGACCCAAAAAGGCAAAGATGAGCAGGTCGCAAGAGAAGGCAATGGTCTTTCTTTTTTTTTTTTTTTTTTTTTTTTTGTCTCCCAAGGGCTCAGTCACGTTGAATGGGTTCCTCAGGGTCAAACCGTCAATAAGGAATATTACCTTACTCTTCTAAAAAGGTTCAGGGAGAAGATGAGAAAGAAGAGGCCTCAGCAGTGGAGGAGTGGTCAGTGGTGGTTCCACTAGGACAGTACCCCATGCACAAGTCAATGCTGGTGACCACCTGGATGGCCGACAGGGGAATGAAAGTGGTACGCCACCCACCCTACAGCCCTGATCTAGCCCCTTGCGACTTCTTTCTATTCCCACGCATGAAAGACAGCCTCAGGGGATCCAGATTTCAGTCAACAGAGGGGCTGAAAGAAGCATCGGAAAATTAACAGGAGGGACTACTGAAAAAGGACTTTGAGGAGGTCTTCCAGGATTGGGAGAATTGTGTAGATGCGAGAGGCAATTATTTTGAAGGAGACAAAGTTTTGTAACCTTATAAAAATAAATATTGTCTCTCCTGACATTTTTTCTCATTACTTATTGAATGGGGGAGTATATATACATACATACATATGCGCATATATATATATATATATATATATATATATATATATATATATATATGTCTATATATATATATATATATATATATATATATATATATATATATATATATATATATATATATATACAACACTGAATGGGTCCCAGTGAATAGAGATTAATTTTTATCAACCACAATGCACTTTAATTCTAAGCCATCAACATCAGGAGATCCGTAGAAGCCAACATGCAGAAATTAAAACGTGGTACGGTCTAGGACTCGAACCCGGCTAACACATGACAAGTGCTGTAGTGACTTAACCGATTGCACCATCAAGAGAGGTATAAGTTGAGCGCAATTTTTCTTAGATATTTGTATACTCGAGTTTTAAAAAACAATAAAAGTTTGAGATAGAGGTATATATTACGTGCATGGGTTTAGATTGTGGTATGAAGTAATTATTGGTCGTCTTTGAGTGAGAAGTTTTAAGAATGTGTCTTTCTTGGAATTTGTGTGATATATTTTTGTATTTTGGTTGGGTTTTTCTGACATATAACGTTTCAAAGTTTAGTTGGTAAAGTGAGAATATTTTGTATGTTGAGTTTAGACTAATGTATTGGAGATGGTTATATTATATTGGCAATATATGAAGTTAGTATAGTTTTGAGTTTGTTATAATTGCGTATTATTCATGGGGGTCACAGTCAGAAGGAAGAAGAGGAGATTTTTATGTAGTGGGAAAAAGTTTTAGTAAGTGATCGTGAGTTCCTTGTAACCTATCGAAACCCAAAGAAAAACACAAGGATATAAAATAATATTCATAAAACATGAAGATAGCAAAAAAGGCAAATAATGAAGAATATATTTAGATGATTGAGGGATGAGGGGAGGGAGACTTACATGTACTAAACTTCTTTACTTATAAGCAGCCCCTCTATTGTTGGAGACAAAATCGAGCCGAAGAAGAGGGGCTATCTAAACAGTAAAAGAGATTTTAAAGATTTTAAAGGATAGCAAAAGAGGAGAGATGGTAAAAATTATCTTAGTTTCCAACCACAAAGCAATGCTGCATTACTCTGGTCCACTGAGAAACTGACTACATACGATGGAGTAGTGGTGGAGAGGGTTACGAGGAAACCTGGTAAAAAGAGTAAGGTGACAGGGTGAGGGGGTGAGGTGGTGGGGGTAATGGGGTGAGGGGTAGTTGGTAAGGTGGTGGTAGGAACATGGACGTTCTTTATATGTATATATATATGTATATATATATATATATATATATATATATATATATATATATATATATATAATAATAATAATAATAATAATAATAATGATAAATTTCTTTACAAATTTGTCTAGTTTATATCATTTGTAAAGAAATATGTAAGATAACTATATATATACATATACATGTAGGATAACTATATATATACATATATATATATATATATATATATATATATATATGTATATATACACATATATATATACATATATATGTATATATATATATACATATATATATGTATATATATGTATATATGTATATATATATGTATATATATATATACATATATTTGTCAAAAAAGAGTGAAGAAATATATGAGAAAGAACTCAAGAGGATAACGAAGAAGGAATGGTGTAAAGAAAAGAAGGGGGAGGAAAAGTAAGAGGAGAGAGGAAATGGAGAAGGGTGAGGAGGAAGAGGAAGAGAGAGAAGATTAGAAGGAAGAAAGGAGGAGAAAAAGAGAAGAGTGAGGGGAAAGGGAAGAGGGAAAGAGGAAGAAGGAAAGAGTGATAAAAGAGGAAACGAGGAGGTGAAGAAGAAGGAGGAGGAGGAGGTAGAGAAGATGGAGATACAGGAGGGTAAGGAGAAGTAAGAGGTGTAGGAAGAGGAAAAGTAGAAAGATGATGGGGAGGAGAAGAATTGGAAGGAGAGGAATAGGAGGGGGGGATGGGAAGAGAGATAGGAGGAGAAGGAAGAAAAGAGGAATAGGAAAAGGAAGAGGATGATGAAGAGGAAGGGGAGGAGGAAGAGGAAAAGGAGGAGAAGGAAGAAGAAGCGGAGAAGCCGGGAGAGGAGGAGGAGGAGGAGGAAGAGGAGGAGGAGGAGGAGGAGGAAGAAACACCGGAAACTGCACTTTGTGTGTGTATACGAGTATATACCATTTAATGCACTGAGAGACACTGGGAGGACTCGCTTCCGTCCACGTCAGGACGTGTGTTCGTAGTTGCTGCACCTATGAGGGCCTGTACGTCTCTTGGTAAATCTTTGCCTGTGAATGTCTGCATTTATTTATGAAAGCGTATATGTAATGTATCTCATGTACATTTTGTTAATAAAAAGGAGAGAAAGAACGGACCAGAGAGAGGGAGAGACGTGAGGTGACGTGTCATGTTGTGACGACAGTGGTAGTGGAAGGGAGGGAATGGGGGTAGAGGGGTGGTAGGAACTAGGGAAGGAGAACAGGGTTGGGTGGTAAAAAGAAGGGATTAGAGAAGAGGAGAAGCAAGGAAAGAGGAGGGGCGAGAAGAGGTCAGGGAAGGAAATGTCGAGGGACAATGAAAGCGAAGGTGAAAAGGAGATGCTACAGTGGATGTTAATTATTCTTACTTTCATTCCCTTTTGGTTCTTCATGAAAAAAGAAAGCTTCTGTGCAGCTCTTGCCACCCTCACTCGAGAGTGTGTTTTGGGGGTCAGCTTTGGTTCAAAGATAACATCAAGACTCTCGAGACTAGACGGCTCATCAAGAACGTCGTCATTAAGCTTGATTCTTCCAAGAAACCGTGTATCAAATTGAGTTCGACTGAGCACTATAGCCTCAAGGATTCTTGTCTTAAGTTGCGTAGTCTTAGTTTTTAGAGGATTTAGAAAATTTAACTCCAAGTTCATTACTATGTGGGAGTATTGTGTGTATTGTATTCTCTTACCAGTAACCAGTGGATAATATTATGACAAAGAAGAGGAGTCGTAGAGGATAAAGAAGGTACGTCAAAAGGTCAACAGAAAGAAGAAATAGTCGAAGTTGAAAGTTATCAACATTCAATTTGGTTTTGTTTTACTTGTTCGTTTAATGATTTGTCTACCTTTTTATTCATTTGTTTATCTTTAATTTATTTATTTGTCTATTGATATATTTGTTTATTTATCTACTAATTTATTTCTATTATTTTTCACAGATAATCTTCATTTACAAAAGAGTGCTACCTAACCCTGATGCACTGGATTTCGCTGGAGACCCTTCCATGATGACTGAGTAAAGTTCTGCATTTAACATTGAATCATGAAAAAAATGAAAATTCAACATAGAACTAATGTGGAGAATCAATCTGCTCTCGCAGCTATGTATGCACGCATGTATACGTGCATGCATGTATGTATGTATGTATGTATGTATGTATGTATGTATGTATGTATGTATGTATGTATGTATGTATGTATGTATGTATGTATGTATGTATGTATGTATGTATGTATGTATGTATGTATGTATTTATGTATGTATGTATGTATGTATGTATGTATGTACGTATGTATGTATGTATGTATGTATGTATGTATGTATGTATGTATGTATGTATGTATGTATGTATGTATGCATGCATGTATGTATGTATGTATGTATGTATGTATGTATGTATGTATGTATGTATGTATGTATGTATGTATGTATGTATGTATGTATATATGCTTGTATGTATGTATGAATTCATGTATGTATGTATTCATGTATGTATATATATTTCCAGAGGTGCGTCAGTTTAAGCTATGTCGGTATCTAAAGAACCAAGCTTAAACATAATACAGAATGAAAGGGACTCTTATTCTATATTGCATAGTGCATATGTAATTTGAGATCAATGCCGAATACAATATAGTATGCAATATGTACACAAGTTGGTTCTGGGAAGAATCATTGTTGAAAGCTGACAGTGGGCTGGTGTATAATTAATTAGTCTTTTGTTTTTTTTTTTTTTTTTTTTTTTTTTTTTTTTTTTTTTTTTTTTTGTGTTTTTTTTTTTTCAGGAATCCTTGGAAAAAGATCAAGTGCCTAAGGTCACAGATTCCATGACTAGATAACACTTTTTTTTTTGAGGGGGGGGCTATCCACCGTTATCCTTGTGGGTGGGTGGATGGGTGTAGAGGTTGTTTTATATTTGCACTAAAAAAATTCACACCAAACATCTGGTGGTATAGCAAATTTTGTAAAAAAAATATGATTTTCCTTAATCTATTTGCTTCATCTTTCTTATTCAGACTTTCTCGAGGCTACTTAATTTCCCTTCGGGAAGTACCTTCCACATTCAAAGT
>NC_134789.1:63946036-63956036 GCF_046742065.1 Oratosquilla oratoria
GGTAACCAGTCGTGTCACGGACGTAACACGTAAACTGACCATTCTTTTAATATAACAGTGTGCACAAAACCCACAAACCCTGGACACTGCCTTAATGGTTCTAGTGAGTGTCGTCAAAGATATAAGGACTCTACCATCAGTGCCTATATCCGAAGAGCACTAACTCACTGCAGTACATGGAAACAAGTGTACAATGAAGTCAAACGTTCTGCTCAAGTGCTGATTGATAACGGCTTCAGTGAAAAAAGATAAATCACCAAAGAAAATAATGGACGGCTGGCATAAAGACAACAATAATAATCAGAATAAAGAGAAAATCAACATTTATTATAAATCCATTTTTTCGCCAGCTTATAAAGAAAATGAGCGTATAATGAAACAAATTATAAAAAGAAAAATTAAACCAGTCAAGCCAGAAAATACTCAACCCGGTGATTTATTACGAAACTAGGAAAACTAGCCACCTCCTTATTAGAAACAACACCCAACAAGAGAGAAAGGAACTTCAGAAATCACATATCATCTTTAGGTTCACATGTACACGAGGGAATTGTGAAGCCCTCCCATCCACCTATATTGGCATGACGACAATGAGGTTATCCCGTCGCCTCTCATACCACCTGACATCTGGCATAACACTAGCAAGAGAAAAACTAGAAAAACACTGAGATTTTGAATTTATGTACTGACGATAGACGCCTCCCAATTTTAGAAGTATTATATATTAAAGAGTTTAGCCCAAACCTAAATATACAAGCTGACGACCTTAGAGCCCTCCCAAGTATGAGACAAACCGTTGCAAATCCAAACATGAGACATAACACCACAAACGCCAATACGAGACAAAACGCCACTAGTGCATATACGAGACAAAGCGCCACTAGTGCAGATACGAGACAAAACGCCATTACCTCAAACATGCCACATTCCGCCACAACACGAACCCGGAGGCTCTCCATTGCACGTGACATTTCGTCACTGCCGGAAATACCAGGTGACCTCCCCAAAGTGATCAAGTAAGAAACTCTAGTATGAAACTTAGAACTTTAACAAGACTCATCGGATTAATTCTTATCCTGACAATATAGAATATCCGTATAGCTACTGAAGAAGGGTCTTGAACCCGAAATCGCGATCTAGCTAATATGACTACATACAACCAAGTCATAAATTTCCTTTCTAAGGAATACAAATCTATAATAAGGTATATGGAAAATACCTTTAAGAAAATAATTAATGCACAAGTAGCCATCAATTTTAATGATATATGCATTAGAGAAAAACTCCTGCCCAAATACACTTATAATATATATATATATATATATATATATATATATATATATATATATATATATATTCATGCATGTATGTATGCATGTATATATATATATGTATATATATATATATATATATATATATATATATATATATATATATGTATGTATGTATGTATGTATGTATGTATGCATGTATGTATGTATGTATGTATGTATGTATGTATGTATGTATGTATGTATGTATGTATGTATGTATGTATGTATGTATGTATGTATGTATGTATGTGTGTATGTATGTATGTATGTGTGTATGTATGTATGTGTGTATGTATGTATGTATGTATGTATGTATGTATGTATGTATGTATGTATGTATGTATGTATGTATGTATGTATGTATGTATGTATGTATGTATGTATGTATGTATGTATATATGTATGTATGTATGTATGTATGTATGGTATGAATGTATGTAAGTTGATAGCTTTTATCTTCTATTGTCCCTCCATTCTGCTGCCCTGACTATCTCTCCATAACTGCCTCTATGACTCCACATTCTCACTGCAATATTGTCCACAAAATTTGAAGCACTCGTTATTTTTTACAAAATACCCCTTAACAATGGCCATGAATACTCGGTATGTAATTTCCTTACCTTCCACATGATTCCATCATTTGTGTTCATCCCCCATGTTATTCCCGCATCTTCATCTCTGTATTCTCTCCATCTTTTTTCTATTCTCATCCTTTGCTTCCCCCACTTCTGTTTATCCCTCCTACAGCCCTCCAGACCTATCATGCGGTTACTTGCCTTTCCCCTTGTGCCTTTTTTCAATTTGCCATTTGGCCTTTTGATACAACATTCTTACATCATCGTTCTTCTAATCTATCTATTGTAGTGCCAAATAGTCCTCCCTTCACTGGCTTTAACCTTGAGGTTACTGGTTCTTCCACACTTGCCAGAAAATCACTCTCAAGTCATTTGTCCCTTAACACAAAACATGCTTCAGAGTACTGTTACCATACTGTATATGATAGTCACCACTTTTCGTTTTCCGTTCTCTATTTTAGACCTGATATCTAGAGGAAAGATCATGTTCTTAGAAAATTAAAATATTTATGTATACAATGTATAATTGACAAGATTATGCCTTATCTTATATCTAAGAATGCAAGAAGATATTTATGTTTTGTTTTCCTATGATGTACAAGTAGCGTACGACTTGTATTAGTGATCCATGTGTTGGTGTTGATGATTGTTGGAATGTGATGGCTGTCGACCATTTCGTGGAAGGCGGAAGGGTCCTCTCTGATGCAGTCGTGGTGATAACACTATGTATTCATTGCTCTAAGATTCATTGTCAAGCTCTTTGTCTCGTGTCTTTTTCGCATTTAGAAAGTAAAAACTCATGATTGAGAAGTCCATTGTATCAGAGAGTGAGCACATACATAAGGTGTGTAAAAATGAATCTCATGTTATTAAGTCAAGAAGTGCCAATTGCCTTGTTGTATTAGAATTTAATTGTTTGTGTGTGCTGCTTATCTTATATCACATGTTTGTCATGTACAAGTGAAGCTCATGTTATTAGGAAATTATAGTTCTGTCACATTAAATTCTAAATGATTACAAAGGATTACAAAGGCGAAGCATGCCGACAGGAGACCTTTTGGTCCATATCTAGGTCGGATGTAAAAAAAAAAAATCCTAACAATAATGATAATAAAAAAAAAACTACAATAATGTAAATATGAAATAAAATATATAAATGCATAGGTACAGTCAAACAACAAACAAATAGGTAAATAGTAAACAATAATAAATTGATATATAACTAATAATAAATGAGAATCAAACAGACAACTGATAAAACAAAAACAGATAATATAAAATAAATAATAATCATTACAGCATTTTGCTTAGGTGTTTATCTAAATTATTTCTAAAGCTTCGAACTGAACTACATTGCACTGCCTCTGCAGGAAGTTTATTCCATTCATTGACTACACGGTTGGTAAGGTTGTTTCTACCCACTTCCAAATTGAATCTATTTCCGGACAGTTTGAGACCATTGTTTCTTGTCTGATTCTCATTCAGTGTGAAAATTTTGTCACTTTTGATGTTGTCAATTCCCTTTAGTATTTCAAAAATCTGTATCAAGTCACCTCTGAGTCTACGTTTTTTTAGGGAAAACAGATTCATATGTTTTAGTCGATTTTCGCATGATTTATTTTGATATTTGGAATCAGTTTTGTGGCTCGCCGTTGTACTTTTTCCAGTCTGTCAATGTCTTTAATGAGATTCGGTGACCATATGAAAACAGCATATTCCAAATGTGGACGAACTAGCGATTTATAGAGCTTGTTAATGAGAGATGGACTTTTGAAGTCAAAGGATCGCCCAATCTTTCCTAGAATGTTATTTGCTTTCTCAGAGGCTGATAATACACTGCTTGGATGATTTGAGATCGTTACTGATAATCACGCCGACATCTTTTTCACTATTCACTTTTGTTAACGAATTTCCGGATAACTTGTAGCCGTACCTACTGTTATTTTTACCTATGTGCATTACCTTGTATTTACTTGTGTTAAATTTCATTAGCCACTTTTCAGACCATTGCTGTAATTTATTTAAATATTCTTGAATATCTAACTGATTTAAGTGATTATTTGCTATTCCGCACAGTTTTGTATCATAGAAGTGGCCCAAGAACGGAACCCTGAGGAACTCCACTTGTAACATTTCTCCATACAGAAGTTTTTCCATTTAAAACAACTCTCTGTTTTCGATCATTCAAACAATCACTAGTTCACCTTAATAGGCTACCACTTATTCCGTGTGAAGCTAATTTAGTAAGTAGTCTTTCGTGAGGGACGGTATCAAAAGCTTTTGCAAAGTCTAGATATATTAAATATATATTGTTTCTTTTGTCATAACTCAAGATAACTGTGTTGTAGAATTCGAGTAAGATTAGTCACGCAAGAACGTTTCCGTCTGAAACCATGCTTGCTATCATTTATCAAACTGTTACTTTCTAAATGATGTTCGATAACATCTCTGATGATAGTTTCCATTATTTTTCCTACGATTGAAGTCAAAGTTATAGGCCTGTAGTTATTAGGTTTCTTTTTGTCACCTTTTTTGAATATAGGAGTAACGTTAGCTAACTTCCATTCTCTTGGGACATGTTCGGATATGATGGATTTCTTTAAAATAATTTCTAATGGAACAACAATTTCATTTTTCATTTCCTTTAAGATTCTTGGATACCAACCGTCAGGCCTTGGTGTTTTATTAACTTTGAGATTCTCTATACACCTTTTAATTTTTTTTTTTGTTATATTTACCGTAGTGAGTAAGTTTACCCTAGATTTTTCACAGGTATCAATTTGGAGCTCACTTTGAGGTGTTTTGTTTACGAATAGCGAGCTAAAATAATCGTTTGAAATACTACACATTCCTTTATTTGAATATTCAAGTTGGCCATCAGCAGATAATAGTGGACCAATGTGAATACCATTGTTATAGTAGAGTTAAGATCTGATAGATATATTTTTATATGAAATATCTATGTTCAGTCCTCATCTTAGAAGATGAGGTAATATCATGAAGATTAAGTATTGTCCTCCTGGATCTCTTATCAATCCTAAACAGTCATTTCAGGTATTACTCAAAGCTGGCAAATCTAGGAGGTGGATCCGTTACAGTACTTATTACAAAAGCTTGCCTATCAGCCAAAACTGACATGTCACTATCGTCAGCGCGTACGTCCGTATACTGACCAGTAGAAAGGAGACCATTGAGCAGTTCAACTCCGATCTGAGCACCATCCTGCATTCAGTGCCTGCCAACGACAAGCCGTTACTGCTGGGGAACTTTAACACTCGCGTTGGCCAAGACTATGCCAGGTGGCGGATATGGAAGGTATTACTTTATTTTCTTGATAAATCAAGGGTTCCCTGAGATTGCAAGGTGTTTCTCTGTTAAACGTTAGCGGTTCTCAACTTTTGATCTATAGATCATAGTGATCAAAAGAACCTTATAAATGGGACCACAAACTAAAACTTAGACGTATTTAATGGATGTCTGATGATTCTCTTCAGTATTGAAGAAGTGGCCTTCTTGGAAGCTAAAGAGCAACAATGCATAAATATGAGATACGTGACTGATTGAAGACTACTTCAATAGATTATTTCATTTTGCTAAGAATACCTATTTTTCCTCCATTTCCCTCACTCATCACTCTCATTTTCTTAGCGTTTTCCAGCTGTTAAGATGATGAGAGCAGGTAAGGCACCTGGTCTGGATAGATGCCAGGCAGAATGTCTGAAGAAAGGAAGTGCAGTTATGGTGGACTGGCTGGTGAGGTTATTTAATGTTTGTTTAAGAGAGGGTAGATTGCCGGAGGACTGGAGGAATAACTGTATAGTTCCGTTTTGCTAGGGAAAAAGGGACATGTGTGAGTGTAATAGTTTCAGAGGTATCAGTTTGATGAGTGCAGTTGGGAAGGCTTATGGGAAGGTCTTGATTCAGAGGATAATGAGAGAAACTGAGGAAGTAATTGGTGAGGTACAGTGTGGTTTTAGGACAGGTAGGGGTTGTGTAGATCAGATTTTTGTGATAGGACAGATATGTGAGGAAGTTATAGGAAAAGGAAAGGATGTTTTGGGAGCTTTTATGGATCTGGAAAAGGCTTACGACAGTGTAGACAGGAAGGCATTGTGGGAAGTAATGCAGATATATGGAATAGAAGGAAAACTTTTAAAGGCAGTCAAAACTTTTTACGAGAATAGTATATCTTGTGTTACGATTAGAAATGGAGAGAGTGAGTGGTTTAAGGTAAAGGTGGGACTTCGTCAGGGATATGTTATGTCGCCCTAGGTGTTCAATTTATACATGGATGGGGAGGTGCGAGAGGTAAATGCAAGGGTAGTGGGTCAGGGATTGGAGATGGCTAAAGAAAATGGAGAAAAGTGGAAGGTGAGCCAGTTGTTGTTTGGCGACGACACTGCGCTTGTAGCAGAATCAGAGGAGGGATTGAGGAAGTTAGTGATAGAGTTTGGGAAGGTGTGTGAAAGAAGGAAGTTGAAGATAAATGTGGATAAAAGTAAGGTGATGAAATATACAAGGGGAGAGAGTGGCAGCAGACTGGAAGGGAGTATTATGGGAGAGAGACTGGAGGAAGTGGATAGTTTCAAATACTTGGCTGCGAATGTGGTAGGAAAAGGAGGAGCGGGAGTGGAGGTAGAATGTAGTTTTAGAGAAGCGAGTAAATGCCTTGGTGGATTAAAAAGTGTAATGAGAAATAGACATCTGGGAATGGATGCTAAGAGGAGATTGTATGAAGGAGTGTTTGTGCCGACAGCACTGTATGGAGAGAAGGAGTTTGAATGTGTTTGAGGTGAAATGTTTGAGAAGTATGATAGGGGTTACAAGGCTAGATAGTGTGAGAAATGAGAAGGTAAGGACGAGAACAGGGATAGAAAGGGAGCTGGGAGATAGGGTTGATAAAAGAGTATTAGGATGGTTTGGACACATGGAAAGAATGAGTGAAGAAAGATTAGTAAAAGAAGTGTGGAAGACAGAGTTGGAAGGAGTGAATATGAGGGGGCGTCCTAGGATGAGATGGATGGATGGGGTGAAAGGGGCATTACAAAAGAGAGGAATGTCTGTGGAGGAAGGACGGGAGAGGACAGAAGATGGGGTGAATGGAGAGGGGTTGTGTATAGATGATGCTGTGATGCATGAGGGGGAGTGGGTGGGGGATGGGGGGTGAGGAAGTATGTATGAAAAAAAAAATGACGCAGCCCGAAGGGGTTATATGAAGTAGTGATTGTGTCAACAGCACTGTACGGGGCAGAAACATGGAACATGAGAGAGGAAGAAAGGAGTTTGAATGTGTTTGAGGTGAAATGTTTGAGAAGTATGATAGGGGTTACAAGGCTAGATAGTGTGAGAAATGAGAAGGTAAGGACGAGAACAGGGATAGAAAGGGAGCTGGGAGATAGGGTTGATAAAAGAGTATTAGGATGGTTTGGACACATGGAAAGAATGAGTGAAGAAAAATTAGTAAAAAAAAAAAGTGGAAGACAGAGTTGGAAGGAGTGAATATGAGGGGGCGTCCTAGGATGAGATGGATGGATGGAGTGAAAGGGGCATTACAAAAGAGAGGAATGTCTGTGGAGGAAGGACGGGAGAGGACAGAACATAGGGGTGAATGGAGAGGGGTTGTGTATAGATGATGCTGTGATGCATGAGGTGGAGTGGGTGGGGGATGGTGGGTGAGGAAGTATATATGAGAAAAAAAATTGACGCAGACCGAAGGGGTTTCTCCCCGTCTTCTCCTTTTCTTCATGGGGGAACGGAGAGGGAGGATCGCCGAATTTATGAAGCGGCCTTTCTGTGGATGTGCTGTGTCTTGCGACAATGCTTGTGACCAAGGGCAGTGGACAGGGTGCAGGGCTGACCCGTCATCCAGGAGGTGCCAAGATAAGTGGGAGGGAGGAGGGTGGAGGAGAGTGGAATATATAGGATATGGAATGGGTAGGAGTGGTTTCTATGCCTTTTTCTTTTTGGCTAACCCCCGCGTAGGGGGAAAAAGCCTTTGGTATATGGTATGTACTAAGAATATCGATGTCTAAGGTGGAGGGAATAAAAGCTTTGGCTGTGTATCTTTCAGTCAATCGTTATTTCCATGTTTCCTTAATTTGTCTGTCTAACTGTGAAGTTCAATGGCTGGCTTACTGTCCAGTTAATTGGCTTGCAAACTGCTCTTCTGTTTGTCTGTCTATCTTTACGTATGTCTGCATGTCCATTTGTATTCCCATTTGTCTGACTGTCTGTCAATATGATTGGCTGGCAATATGTCTCTTCGTCTGATTTTTTTGGTGAAAATATCGTTCTGTCTATCTGTCTGCCAGTCTGTCTGTCTGTCTGTCTGTCTGTCTGTCTGTCTGTCTGTCTGTCTGTCTGTCTGTCTGTCTGTCTGTCTGTCTGTCTGTCTGTCTGTCTGTCTGTCTGTCTGTCTGTCTGTCTGTCTGTCTGTCTGTCTGTCTGTCTGTCTGTCTGTCTGTCTGTTTGTATGTCTGTCTAGCTGTCTAACTGTTTATCTGTCTGTCTGTCTAACTGTCTAACTTTTATCTGTCTATCTGTCTGTCTGTCTGTCTGCCTAACTGTCTAAATTTTATCTGTCTATCTGTCTGTCTGTCTGTCTATATGTCTGTCTGTCTGTCTGTCTAACTGTTTAACTGTTGATCTGTCTATCTGTCTGTCTATCTGTCTATTTGGCTGTGTTTGTGTGTGTGTGTGTGTGTGTGTGTGTGTGTGTGTGTGTGTGTGTGTGTGTGTGTGTGTGTGTGTGTGTGTGTGTGTGTGTGTGTGTGTGTGTGTGTGTGTGTGTGTGTGTGTGTGTGTGTGTGTGTGTGTGTGTGTGTGTGTGTGTGTGTGTCTGTCTGTCTGTCTGTCTGTCTGTCTGTCTGTCTATCTGTCTGTTTATCTGTCTATCTGTCTGCCTGTCACTTTGTCAGTCTGTCGCTGTCTGTCAACCTCTCAATTTCTCAGTCGGCCTATCTACTTCTACCTGCATGCTTGTCTGTTTGTCTGTCTGACTGGATAAGCTGATGTCTGTATGCCTGTCTGTCTATATCTTGCTTCTTAGCTGGTTGGTTCATTCACCTGCTGGCCCCGTGGACCGTTGGCCCGTCCGTTGGCCCGTCCGTTGGCCCGTCCGTTGACCCGTCCGTTGGCCCGTCCGTTGGCCCGTCCGTTGGCCGTCCGTTGGCCCGTCCGTTGGCCCGTCCGTTGGCCTGCTGGCCCCGTTGGCCCGTCCGTTGGCCCGTCCGTTGGCCCGTGGACCGTTGGCCCGTCCGTTGGCCCGTCCGTTGGCCCGTCCGTTGACCCGTCCGTTGGCCCGTCCGTTGGCCCGTTCATTGGCCAACCCATTGACCTGTTGGCTATTCATATGTGCTCTTCATCTCTTCCTTCTATTCACAATTTTCTTACCTGCTTCTTCATATCTTTCTTCTTCCTGGTTCCCTTGATAAATATATTTCTCCCCCTCTTCCGTCCCCTCGTTTACCCCTACCTCATGCTCTCCCTCTTCCCCTCTCTTCTTATCCCCTTTCCCAAACTTTACTTTTTCCTTTCCTCAGGCGCTCTCCTCTCTCCCCTCCATTTTTGTCCATTCTCCCACCTTCCTGAAACCTCTATTTTAATTAATTTAGATTTTCTGCCCTCATTCGCCATTCCCCTTACCTTTTCTCTCTTCTTCTTTTCTACCTCCTCGTCTCGTTACTCCTCCTTCTCCACGTCGTCATTCTCTAATTTCTTTATCTCTCCTTTGAACTCTCAATCTTTTTCTCAATAACACACACACACACATGCACACACACACACACATGCACACACGTGCGCGCACACACACACACACACACACACACACACACACACACACACACACACACACACACACACACACACACACACACACACACACACACACACACACACACACACACACACACACACACACACACACACACACACACACACACACACACACACACACACACACACACACACACACACACACACACACACACACATACACACACACACACATAACACTCACATACACACACACACACATATACACATACATCTCTCAGACTCTTCCTCTGTTATGAGTGTTTTGTGCGTTTTCCTCCCTTACTTTCTGATCTT
>NC_134789.1:63961036-63966036 GCF_046742065.1 Oratosquilla oratoria
GGCGTCAGCATGGAGTGAGGTCTTTAAGCCCCATCCTGTGCAAGGACCACATTGCTTTAGCACCTTGCACAGTGTTAACTCATTCATGAACAGCTGTAGTGACCTCATTCCCGACGAGACTGTTGATCTCTCTCAGTTAGATGAGGATGATCCCCTTATCTGCCCCATCGTTTTGGAGGAGGTAAAGGGGGTTATCTCGGCACTAAAACTAAAATCCCCTGGCCCTTCAGGCATCGATGCACACATACTCAAACGTATGCCAGACAACATAATCTCACACATGACGACACTATATAACAGCTCACTAGCCTCTGGGTACTTCCCACAACTATTCAAGGCCTCCCATACCATCCTCATTCCTAAACCCCAGAAACCCGCCTCCGCCCCCCTTTCATATCGGCCCATCTCCCTTCTGGAGTACTTTGGAAAGGTGTTCGAGCACGTCTTAAGCCGCCGCCTGACCGTGTACCTAGAGACGGAGAATGTGCTGAGGGACTGCCAGTTTGGTTTTCGGCCGGGGCGCGGTGCAGAAGACGTAATATCCATAATCATTCAATGGGTTCAAAGACCGCCAGACGGTCGCCCTGGTAAGGCCATTTTGGTTTGTAAGGATGTGGAGAAGGCATTCGATACTGTATGGCACGAAGGCCTTAAGTACAAATTGTACCACAACTTCGACTTTGCCCTGCCGTTCACAAGGTTGCTCTGCAACTACCTGGACGACAGGTCAATTAGAATAAAGTGGCGGGGCTGTCTGTCCCAACCTTTTGTGCCGAAGGCTGGAGTGCCGCAAGGGTCAGTCCTTGCCCCCACTCTGTACAATCTATATACGAATGACCTGCCAGAGCCGGCTTATCCTCGCAACCAGGCTCTAACTCTTTCGTATGCGGACGACACTAACCACATAAGCAGACACAAAACGCTGCAGGGAGCGTTACACGTAATGCAAAACATCCTAGACGGGGCACACGCGTGGGAGCAACAGTGGCGCATTAAGACCAACGCGTCGAAATGCAATGCTGTACACTTCCGCTGCAAACGAACCAACAGAACAATCACAAACACTCCTCTTAAAATAAACAACACAAACATCCCAGCGAAGGACCATACCCGTGTGCTGGGTAGCACACTTGATAATGGCCTTACCTGGACCCCACACTTCCGCAAGCAGGGAGCGAAGGCTAGGGCTGTGCTGGGTAAGCTCAGACGCTTCAAAACTACAACACTGAGAACCAAACGTCGATTGTACCTAGCCCTCGTCAGACCGATTCTGTGCCAGTCCCCGGGACTAAGCCAGCTGACATGTGCCACCAATAACTACGAGCATCAGAAGGTTCAGAATGCCGCTGTCCAGTTCATCACGGGCTCGCGATGGAGCGACTTCAGAACCACTGAGTCTCTACACCAAATTTCCAACATCCGTCCACTCAACCAACACAAACACAAACTTCACTCAAGACACCTAGAAAAACTGCACGCCAAACACAAACATCTGATACAACATATTACACCTAGACCACACCGTACAGACTATCTGTCAGCTGCGCCCGTCCCACGTGCGGTGTACACGATAAAACGTGTATAACCGCACCAACAAGTAACACACCCCTTCACCAGCTTGACTGGTGATAACCGCAATAATGTAATAATAATAATAGTAATGGTAATAATAATGATAATAATAATAATATCGTTACTCAAACCCGACCTGGGGTAAAACAGGAATTCTCATGCCTTACCTGGGGCTAATCAGGAACGCCCTCTACACGCGGGAAGTGAAATCTACTCACTAACCGTAAATTACACACATACACCTCTCACGAACATAGCCGCATCCCACGCACAAACATATACACTTCCTTTTTCTTCGACTAAAATTCGCTTCCTTTCTCACTTTCTCTTATACTACATCTTCTCATTTCAGTTTACCTCCCACTAAAGATTTTTCCGTTTTTCCCCCTTTCTCTCCTACTACGTCTCCTACCATTTTCCAAACTTTCGTTGGTGATATAATATGCTCTTCCTCCCGGCATTGGCGCCACCGTCCAAGTTCCTAGCCCAGTTCTCCTAAAGCCACGACAACAAACTAGCCCCTAATCGCTCGCAATTCGCCCGGTGGCAATAGCCCTCTTTTATACACTACTATCTTTTCATTTTCTAACAGACATTCTTCCCCTCCCACAAAACCCGATCCCGCGCAAGCGAGGTGGTCTTTTCTTGGAATCCAGAATCCAGATCACCCAGAAGATGGAACCAGGAAGTTCCGAAGCGTCGGCAATAATAGGAGAACTATTAAGATACATCAAATCTGAAGAGAAAAAGATTGTGCGTTGTATTGAAGCTACACGCAATAAAAAAAATCAACAGTGAATCCTCTTTAGCCTTGAACCTCGTAAGTTTACAAGAAAATATACCACCTGGTTACACACAAATATATATATATATATATATATATATATATATATATATACATATATATACATATATATGTATATGTATATATATATGTATATATATATATATATATATATACAATATATATATATATGCATGTACACGTATATAATCCTGACACTAGCAATACGCCTCATTGTTCCCAAATTTAAGTCAGTATGTGTGGTAATTCTTGATCTGGAGGGGTAAATCGGATGAGATGCTTAACATGAACTTTTGAGCCAGGCACGCACGAAGCCAAACAATTACCGTCTAAGCCAATAAAGCAGTCCCAATATAGCAGGTGTACATACTCTCACAAGACCTCAGGTACTAGTGAGTTGTAAACCAAAAGCTTAATCTCTCCTGTTGGCTTTGTGGTTAGTGAAGAAGTGGGCGTGAGAATCTCTATCTTTATGTATATGGTATCTAGATGTGACTCCTGTTTTGGGTGTTGACATGCTACATGGGTGATCGAGATATTATATACGGGGCGCAAGTATATCCAGCCACTCGCGAGATGAGACTCGATTGTATTCTCCCTGTGAGTGCCTGCAAATTTCTTTTTCTCTCCAAGTATGCTCAACTAAGCTTTTCAACTGTCTATGCTTAAGAGGCTTTGAATAGATATAGTGATTTCATTTGTGCTAAGGTGATCTGACAGCTGAGAAGTCATTAGCAAGTGTTACACCTATTACTGGTCAGGCCGATATGATTATTTAGATATATAGACAAGAAAATAGAATGTAAAACTATTGAATCAAATGAATATATAAATGATTGAATAAATATACTACATAATGATTGGTTTAATAAATGGTAATAGCAAAATAAAATGAAAGATAAATAAAAAACAACAAGTCTGTAGATTTAATCGTCTGTTGTAGAGACAACGTAATCTATAAAGCGTACATGCATATTGTAAGGCTTTACTTTATCTGAGACCTTTCATTCAGAGTGTTTTATTTCCGTAAACACAAAATATATACACTAATATTCACAATCCCATTTGCCCACACTCCTGGGCCTTTTCATATACTCTCTAATGGTTTGTGCATGTCGAGACAACCTCATTGCTCATTATTTTTTATTCCTCTTTACCAGTCTCGCCCTTCTTTTTACCTTTCCCGTCCCTCTCAAATATCTCTCTTCTTCTATTCCTGGCCTTTTCTACTTCTCTCTACTCTCTATTTTCTCTCTACTTTTCCTTCCCAAACCTTTCAGTTCTCAAAAAAAGAAAAAAACTTTTATTTTCGATGTCCTCTCATTTTCTTTCAAACATGGTACACTTTATTCTCTCTGTTGCTTCTTTCTTTTCTTTTATTTCATTTTTCTTTGTTTACTTATACTTTATCCGGTATTTTCTTACTCTTTACAACACCTCTACTTAGTCCTTGTACATCCTCTTTCCTCCACCTCCGTCTAGTACTCCTGTTCTTACTCTTCCTCTTCCTCCTCCTCTCCCTCTTCCTCCTTCTCCTTCTCCCCTTTTTCCTGATATGAACTATTGTTCCCCCTCCCCTTTCCAAACACTTGAAACAGCTTAGTTACGTTTCCACTTCCTCTAATTAGCTCCCATAGGTCACGAACAAGACCCCACCCCCTTCCCCTTTTTTCTCGAGCTCATCTACTCTTAACCCTTTTGCTTTTCTTTTCCCTTCCCCCTTTCTCCCAAGTCCACACATTCCCTCCTGGTTCCCAACACGCAATTACCCGAACCTTTGGCACACTGTTCCTGTCACTTTAACACGTCTTACTTAACCTGAAGTAGTTTTAATCAGTTTCCGTTCCAGTTCACAAAGTGGTCCTTTGGGAACATCCCTGGGAAGCCTTGACTTTAGGACTTTGTCTTCCAGCACATCATGCAGGTCCTCAGAAGTCAGAACAAACTTTTTGAGGCATTCTTATATAGGTCTTCATGTTCTATATGAAGGATTCCCTGAAGCTTTAAGAATGGGCTTCGAAGTGGTATTTGAGGTTCTCTGACATGGGTCAGCAGGTTCTTTAAGAGCCCCTAATTGGCTCATGTCCATTAGAACTTAACCAAAAATTCTCCTGCTATGTTCTTACATACCCCCTACTTATGTATTGCCGTTCTTTAGCCTCCTGGAAACCATATCAACACTCAGTAGCATCGTCAGCCATCCACTAACCATCACTAAAATTTGGTTTGTAGTTCCAATTAGGAGATTGCATCCTCATTCCCCTTCACCCTTCCCCGCAATAGATTCGTTCATATTAAGTGCTTTGCTACATAGAGTACTTAAAAGAGACCCTTCCCCCCTACACCGATTCTGTACCCCTCAACCCATCATCAGCATGTCTCTCTTAGCCAGCCACCTCCCTTCCCTGGTCCCAGTGCCAGCACCCTTCCATTATGCATTAATATTATGCATTGTCTTGTTAGCTGCTGGATCCAAAGTCATACTGCGGTGCTGGGCGTTCGCGGACGCCTGTCTGGGTGGGAGAACAATGTTTGAAGGCCGAACTGCATTCGAGACATGCAAGTGCATGGAACTATCTCTTTTCATACACGGAAAGCTTACACAGACATGCGTATGCACGCA
>NC_134789.1:63971036-64003536 GCF_046742065.1 Oratosquilla oratoria
TACTTCCTCACCCCCCATCCCCCACCCACTCCCCCTCATGCATCACAGCATCATCTCTACAAAACCCTTCTCCATTCACCCCTATCTTCTCTTCTCTCCCGTCCTTCCTCAACAGACATTCCTCTCTTTTGTAAAGCCCCCTTCACTCCATCCATCTCATCCTAGGACGCCCCCTCATATTCACTCCTTCCACCTACGCCTTCCACACTTCTTTTACTAATCTTTTTTTCACTCATTCTTTCCATGTGTCCAAACCATCCTAATACTCTTTCATCAACCCTATCTCCCAACCCCCTTTCCACCCCTGTTCTCCTCTTCACCTCCTCATGTCTCACTCTATCTAGCCTAGTAACCCCTATCATACCTCTCAGACATTTCATCTAAAACACATTCAAACTCCTCCTCTCTTCCTCTCTCAAGTTCCATGTTTCTGCTCCGTACATTACTGTTGGCACAATCACTCCTTCATATAATCTCCTCTTAGCATCCATTCCCAGATGTCAATTTCTCATTACACTTTTTAATCCATCAAGGCATTTACTCGCTTCTCTCAATCTACATTCTACCTCCACACCCACTCCTCCCTTTCCTGTCACATTCGCACCCAAGTAACTGAAACTATCCACTTCCTCCAGTTTTACAAAGGATTACAAATTACAAAGGCGGAGCATGCCGACAGGAGACCTTTTGATCCATATCTAGGTCGGATGCTCACTTCCAGCCTCCTGTCACTCTCTCCCCTTGTACATCTTATCATCTTACTTTTGCCCGCATTTATCTTCAGTTTCCTTCTTTCAAACACCTTCTCAAACTCTGTCACTAACTTCCTCAATACCTCCTCTGATCCTGCTACAAGCGCAGTGTCGTCAGCAAACAACAGCTGGCTCACCTCCCACTTTTCTCCATTTTCTTTAATCATCTCCAACCCCTGACCCACTACCCTTGCATTCACCTCTCGCACCACCCCATCCATGTAAAGATTGAACAGCCAGGGCGACATAACACACCCCTGACGAAGTCCCACCTTTACCTCAAACCATTCACTCTCTCCATTTCTAATCCTAACGCAAGCTCTACTACTCTCATAAAAACTCTTGACTGCTCTTAACAGCTTTCCTCCTATCCCATATATCAGCAGTACCTCCCACAGTGCCTTCCTGTCTACCCTGTCGTAAGCCTTTTCCAGATCCATAAAAGCCCCCCAAAAATCCTTACCTTTTCCTATAGCTTTCTCATGTACCTGTCTTACCACAAAAATCTGATCTATCTACACATGCCCTACCTGTCCTAAAACCACACTGTTCCTCACCAATTACTCCCTCTATTCTTCTCCTAATCCTCTCAATCAAGCCCCTTCCATAAGCCTTCTCAACTACACTCAACAAGCTGATCCCTCTGTAACTACTACACTCACACTTGTCCCCCTTGCCTTTGTAAAGCGGAACTACACAGGCACTCCTCCAGACCTCCGGCACTCACTCTCTTTCTCTCTCTCTCTCTCTCTCTCTCTCTATATATATATATATATATATATATATATATAGATATCATATTATATATATATATATACATATATATATATATATATATATATATATATATATAAATAATAGAGTGTATTGGGGAAAACAGAGCAGGGTACAGAAATACTGAAGAGCAATATGTCAGTGTACGACAAAATATCATTTTAGGATATAATGTCGGTGGAGGACAAAATATTACGTTATGATGTAGTGTCAAAGGACAAAATATCACGATGGGATTTAATAATAGTAGAGGACAAAATATCAAGATGGGATACAATGATAGTGGAGGAGAAAATATAACGACGGTATACAATGACAGTGGAGGAATAAATATCACGGTAGGATATAATGTCAGTGGAGGACAGAATATCATCCCGAATGCAGGTAGTAGAGATGCGAGTCCTGTGTATGTCCGTGGAGTCACAAGAAGGGACAGAATATGAAATAAGACCATCAGGAGAGAGCTGGATGAGGAAAGCATAATCAATTACGTTGAAAGGAGTCAGTTGTGGTGGCATGGACATATGAAAAGGATGGAGGAACATAGGACACGGAAGAGATGGTATCACTGGCTGCTCAACACAAGACATCTCAAGGGAAGATCGAGGAAGAGATAGAACCAAAACGTTGAGGAAGCCCTCAGAAAGCGGGGAACATTGCTCGACGACGTCCGTGCACGGGAGACGTTCCTTGACCGAGAGAACTGCAGGAGGCTGGTCACCGACAGGCCTAATGGCCTACCGGGGAGATGGGTGAGAAGGTGAGAAGGTGAGAATACCGGACAGAATGTCAGCGCACGATGGGTGGCCGGTGTGGAACGCGGTGACGGAGGGAGGCAAGGTATACATAAGAGATTGGAAGACTGTGGGGGACCAGATGTCCATGAATGGGGAAATGTCCATGAGGCGTTGAATGTCAATGAAATACTAAATGGAGATGTCCCAAGAGAATGGAAACTAGCTAACGTTACTCCCATATTCAAAAAAGGTGACAAAAAAAAAAAGCCAAATAACTACAGGTATATAAGCGTATAAGCTTGACTTCAATCGTAGGAAAAATAATGGAAACTATCATAAGAGATGCTATAGAACATCATTTAGAAAGTAATTGTTTGATAAATGATAGCCAGCATGAATTCAGACGGAAACGTTCTTGCGTGACTAACTTACTCGAATTCTACAACACAGTCATCTCGAATTATGAGAATAGAAACAATATAGATTTAATATATCTAGACTTTGCAAAAGTATTTGATACCGTCCCCACGAAAGGTTATTTACTAAATTAGCTTCACACGGAGTAAATGGTTGCAGACTAGGAATTGATAGAATGATCGATAAAATTTTTACACTGAATGAGAATCCGACAAGAAATAATGGTCTCAAACTGCCAAAAAATAAATCTAACATGGAAATGGGTAGAAACAACTTTGCCAACCGAATAGTTAATGAATAGAATAAACTTGTTGCAGAGGAAGTGCAATGTAGTTCAGTTCGAAGCATTAAGATTCGTTTAGATAAACTTCTAAGCAAGATGCTGTAATGCTTGTCCTTTATTTTATATCAATTGTTTATTTGTACTTTTTTATTTTTCTTTGTTTATTATTTGCTTGATTTTCGTTTATTATTATCTATCTGTCATATTATCATTATTTACTATCAACCTGTTTGTTTATTCAACTAGACATATACATTTATTTTATTTTATTTTATTTATATTATTATATATTTTATTCATATATATATTTTTTTTCACATCCTCACCAATTATGAACCAAAAGGTCTCCTATATTTCATTTACTATATTGTTTCACAACACATACCAATTTACATTTTTAAATACTTCGTTTCTCTTCATAATACCACTAAGAGACTCCTTTTTGTTATTTATGTGTATATACTGTATATAGATACACACACACACACACATATAAATATATATATGTATGTATATATATACATATATATATATACATGTATATATATGTGTGTGTACATACATCTATATATATATATATATATATATATATGTATATATATATATAAAATTGAAGGTGAAGGAAGTTGACGAGGAGAAATGGGAGAATTTTACGCCTTAACGTTTCGACCCGCTGGGTCATCACAAAGCTAACAACTCAAACGTAACCGGATATTTTATACACGGACGGGTCATCTTATGGGACGCTTCGGAGAGCTTGTTATTTTATCTGCGTATTCTTTTATTATTAATAAGCTTGTGGCTTTTGCTAAACATATAAATCCTTCTCTATGGTTAATGTTGTTATTAATGTTGATATATGCTGCCTCAATTGTCTTCCTTAGTTTCTTGGATGATCCTTTATTTAACACGGTTGTGTTGTTCCAGTCCGGAATATGTTTATCCACATATATTACTATGGAGTTAGATGTCCTATGGGCTTTTACTTCATTTTTATGTTCATTTAAATGAACATAAAAATGACGTAAAAGCCCATAGGAAATCTAACTCCATAGTAATACATGTGGATAAACATGGTCACCTTCCAGACTGGAACAACACAACCGTATTAAATAAAGGATCATCCAAGAAACTAAGGAAAACAATTGAGGCAGCATATATCAACATTAATAACAACATTAACCATAGAGAAGGATTTATATGTTTAGCAAAAGCCACAAGCTTATTAATAATAAAAGAATACGCAGATAAAATAACAAGCTCTCCGAAGCGTCCCATAAGATGACCCGTCCGTGTATAAAATATCCGGTTACGTTTGAGTTGTTAGCTTTGTGATCAAGACCCAGCGGGTCGAAACGTTAAGGCGTAAAATTCTCCCATTTCTCCTCGTCAACTTCTTTCACCTTCAATTTTATTTGTCATAATATAGTCAATATATATATATATATATATATATATATATATATATATATATATGTGTGTGTGTGTGTGTGTATGTATACATGTATATATACATGTATATATATGTATATATACAGTATATATATATATATATATATATATTTGTATATATTATATATATATACATACGTATATATGTTTATATATATATACACATATGTATATATGTGTATATGTATATATAAATATATACATATATACATATATATATATATATATATTCTGTTGAAAACGACAGCAAATTCATTAGAAATTGATTTCTTTCTTAAGCTTTCTAGCTTTCGGAAAGTAGATTTCTAGGGAAATGAGAGGGGAAGAAGCAAATTTCCAATTGACATTGGTAACTTATATTAACACAGAAGTCTATGTTATATACAAAATAAATGAAAATAAACAAAACACAGTATAATAAACCCAAGACGTTTCGCAGATCGTTCTGCATCTTCAGTTGGAATGAAGGGAAGTGTGACCAAGACGAGTATAAATATGTATAAAGGCAAAACTTGGAGAGGTCACTTAATGACTCTCCTCTGTTTGGCTGGCGCTATTTGGTTGGTTCCTAAGCCTAGCCGATCGCCTAAGGCATGACATTTTATCCTCTGCGGGGATATTTTGGACCTTTTTGGGTGTTCTCTGATCTGGTGGTTTCTATTTTGGTGAACAAATGTCTCCTACGTGTAGGAAGAAAAGGAACAGTTAGTCTATTTAAGGAGGACTAACTGTTCCTTTTCTTCCAGCGTGTATGTTAAGGACACCAACCCCGGACTATGTATGAGCGGAAAAAGTGAGTGCCCCAAAAAGTACAGAGACTCCACTATCAGCACCCTTTTTAGAAGAGCCCTTAGCCATTGTTCTTCTTGGTCAGACACCCAGAAGGAGATAGACAGAGTCCACCAACTCCTAATTAATAATGATTACTACAACAACGAAGTACAATCTACACTCAGAAGAGTTATTGACACCTGGTACCAAGAACCTCATCACACTACCACAGAACATGACGGAACTACACACCGCATATTCTATAAGTCCCAGATGTCCAATAAATATAAAGAGGATGATAAAATATTAAAAGACATTATTAAAAGAAATGTGAACCCCACGAAAGAACGTGACAAATTATCACTCACTATTTATTACAGGAACAAGAAAACATCTTCCCTAATCTTAAGAAATCACACCGCCCCAAAACCTCATGGTATACGTCAATCCCACGTATTATATAAATTCACCTGCCCAGAGGAGGACTGTACCCCCCTATCTACCTACGTGGGAAGGACAACTACCACCCTGTCCAGAAGAATCACCCTTCACCTAAAACAAGGAGGACCGAAACAACACCTTTGGACCCACCACAGACGCCATCTCGACAGGGAAACCATAGTACACAACACAGAAATCGTCGCAGAGGAGAAGGACCTCCAACGTTTGACCATTTTGGAGGCTGTAATCATAAAAGATTTACAACCCATTATTAATGTACAAACAAATGATTTCTCCCTCCTCCTCAGCATGAAACCTACACGTAGGAGACATTTGTTCACCAAAATACAACCACCAGATCAGAGAACACCCAAAAAGGTCCAAAATATCCCCGCAGAGGATAAAATGTCATGCCTTAGGCGATCGGCTAGGCTTAGGAAACTACCAAATAGCGCCAGCCAAACAGAGGATCTGAAAAACGTCTTGGGTTTATTATACTGTGTTTTGTTTATTTTCATTTATTTTGTATATAATATAGACTTCTGTGTTAATATAAGTTACCAATGTCTATTGGAAATTTGCTTCTTCCCCTCTCGTATCCCCAGAAATCTACTTTCCGAAAGCTAGAAAGCTTAAGAAAGAAATTAATTTCTAATGAATTTGCTGTCCAAAGGTCATAGAAGAATTCCAATATGTGACCGTTTATTCATTAAAAGACCTTAGGTCCAATATACGAGTATGGTTGAACAAGATGGAGTAACTGCTTCTACCGAGAGATGGATAATACAATTGCTAATGTTTCTATATTGTAATATATCTCCATACGTGTATGTCTAATAATAAGGCAGTTTTTAAAAGTCAAAAGCCTTGAATGACCCTTGGGCAAAGAATTGATGTATATCAAAATACAAAAACAATAGCGAAATCAAAGCCAAAACAAAACGTTTGGTGATAAATCGAAAGGAATGGCTAAAGCGGCACCTGTTCGATGAATGTGGCGATACAAGCCTCGAAAGGACAATGAACCTTTTTGGAACGATGCGTAACTTTGTGAACAAACACTAGAAGATTTCCTTCATTCAGGAAATAGACACAAACACAATGTTTTTTTTATTTTGGGGCATTCAGTGACTCTACCTTAGTATCACTGAAATAAAAACAAAAACACAGGAAAGTAAATGAGTAGATTCAATAAATGAATGAGTAAATAGGGAAATAGAAAGTAAATGAATATATATATATATATATATATATATATATATATATCAATATATATATATATATACATATATATATATACATATATGTACATATATATATATATATATATATATATATATATATATATATATATATATATATATTGATTTGAACTATGACAAATGTAACTGAAGGCGGAGGAAGTATACGAGGATTAATAGAGGAATTTGACTGTCTTAATATTTCGACCCTTAAGGTCTTGATCACAAAGCTTAACAATTAGACACAACCTTGACATTTTATACACAGTCATGTCATCTCACAGGATGCCTAGGAAAGGTCGTTGTGCTCGGAATATTTGTCCGTTTGTTTTCTTCGACTACCAATAAACTTGTAGCTCTTGCCAAGCATATGAAACATTTTCTATGGTTGATGTTATTATTAGCAGTAATATATGCTGCTTCTATTGTTTTTCTTAATTTCTTTGTTAAACCTTTATCTATTATAATTGTATTGTCCCAGTCCGGAAGGTGATCATGTGTATCTATGTGTCTTACTATGGAATTAGAAAGACTGCGGGTTCTTACATCATTTTTGTGTTTATATAACCTTTTTTCCAATCCACGACCTGTTTCCTCAAAATATGCAGATGGGCAATTTTTACAAGGTATTTTGTATACAATACTATTTTCATTGGTATGATCATTATGATTACGTGTAAACAATTGTCTCACTTTGCTACCTGATGTTTTAGCTATATTAATACCTACTTTTAAGAGGCTAGGGTTGAATTAAAGTTGGAATTTGGGACTATGAGAGATCGTGTTTCTTTGTTGCAATTATTGATGTCTTTACTGTTCTTATTTATTTCCTTAGCTTTCTTTTTTAATTTAAGTAGACCTTTATATCAATAAAGGGTAGAAATAGCATTTGGTTAAGATGTGTTGATGACATTATTGTTATTGTACCCAAGGAAACTAACATTAACAACAAATTAAAAGGAATAAACAACGTTAATAGTAACATACAATATACGGCAGAAATAGAGAACAACGGAAAATTACCATTTTAGACACTGTCATACACAAAACAAACAACAATGTAACGTTTTTGGCATACCGCAATCCCACAAATAAAGAAGACTATATACATTTTTATTCGAGACAAAATATTTTAGGGAAACAGGTCTTGGATTAGAAAAAAGGTTATATGAACACAAAAATGATGTAAGAACCCGCAGGCTTTTTATTTTCATAGTAAGACACATAGATACACATGATCACCTTCCGGACTGGGACAATACAATTATAATAAATAAAGATTCAGCAAAGAAATTAAGAAAAACAATAGAAGCAGCATATATCAACGCTAATAATAACATCAACCATAGAGGTTTTATATGCTTGGCAAGAGCTACAAGTTTATTGGTAGTCGAAGAAAACAAACGGACAAATGTTTCGAGCACAACGACCTTTCCTAGGCATCCTGTGAGATGACATGGCTGTGTATAAAATGACCACTTTCTCTTTTACTATCGTTTCGTTCTGCTACCCTCATTAAATCTCTCCTAAGAGTATAATTTCTTTTAACACAATTTTCAAAGTCCTGTGGTTCAGGCTTCAGTTTTCCTTATTTATCAAACAAAACACTAATATGAAAGTGATGTTTAAGTGTAATGTTTTTGTTCTGAAATGAAAAAGTATATATGAAAAAACAATAGATAGAAATGAATAAATAGGTAAGTAGATGAATAAATAAATTAACAAATAGATGAATAAACAGATAAATGAATGAATGAATAAATGAATAAATAGATAAGCAAATAATAGATGCATATAAACATATGAGTAAATAGGTAGATAAACGTAGAATAAATGAATAAATAAGTAGATAAATAAAAAACAAATAAATGTATAGGCGAATAAGAAATAAATAGAAAAATAATTAGATGAATAGAAATAAATACATCAATAAATATATAAACAAACAAATTGATGAAAATACCTCAAATAGAAATAAAAATGAAATTAGATGATTCAATAGATTAAAGTAAAATAAGGTATAACACATTAGGAACAAAAACTGATAAGAGACACGAAACATCTAAAGATATGTCATGACGAATAAAGCCCACATAGAAAGATAAGTTCGAAGAGAATCATCTCTCCATTGCCCCTACGACAACTGCCTATCGCCCCCTTCCGCCTCTTCTCCCCAAAGTCCATCTCGAACGTGCCACTTTATACACGTGGCTTGTAAGACGACGCGAGTGCCTCTCCTGCAGTTTACGACGGCGCCAGCCTCCCGACCCATCTGCGGTACCGTTACCCACAGCTGGCGCGATACAAGAGGCGCCTCATCCTTCATTCCTATTTATCTATCGCCGACATCAGGAAGACTTTTTTTTTTTTTAATATCCAATGGCTTCTTTCTAATTTGAGTAAAAGACTTGATAAAAGAATGTAAAGGTTTCTCAGTTCTTTATCATTCTTACATCAACTGCATTTCTAATAAGCAAAGGAACTATATTCCATGATTTAGCTCTCTTATATTTGATTGAAACACTATAGTTGTTTTGAAAATTTGTGATACAGTAATGCACAATATCCAAAAAGACTTAATACTAGAGGACAAGGAGTCAGACAAAAGGCCACTTCCACTGGCTTACAACCAAAGTATCCCATTTTTCCATGTTCAGTGACCATTCTTACACACACACACACACATACACATACACATACACACCTACTCATATTCTCTACCAATGTAAATTTCTCGTGGATCTTTATCATACACCATTTTTTGTACTTCCATATTTACGCATAATATCTTAGAGACTACGCTCCGCTAAGCCCTGGGGGTGGTTTAGTAATAGTAACCCTATGAAAAATATAGCCCACCATATTCTATTCTCCTCCCTTTCAGGATTTTCAAAACCTATGCATACTCCTGATTTCGAAAAGTAGATTTCTGGTAGGGGGAGAGGGAATGAATCAAATTTCCAAGAATTATAGGAAACACAAAGATTAGAATTATCACAAAAACACAGAAACAACAAACAAAATAGAAGAAACTAAAGGAGACCAAATAGACATCAAGACGTTTCGCAGATATTTCTCTATCCTCAGTTGAAATGAAGCAAATGGAGAAGGGAGCATATTTTAGCTTGTATGGAAAGCACGGAGAGAACTCATTGAGGGATATTAGGGGAGATCACGAGCACTAGGGGAGGTCAAGAATTGACAGAATGTATACTCGGAGAGATTACTTCTGAGTTCGGTGCCGATCTGTCTCTCAGACTTTCTAAACACACACACACACACACACACACACACACACACACACACACACACACACACACACACACACACACACACACACACACACACACACACACACACACACACACACACACACACACACACACACACACACACACACACACACACACACACACACACACACACACACACACACACACACACACACACACACACACACACACACACACACACACACACACACACACACACACACACACACACACACACACACACACACACACACACACACACACACACACATACATATACATATACATATACATATACATATACATATACATATACATATACATATACCTGTGCATGTGCATGTGCATTTGCATTTGCATGTGCATGCCCATAAGCAAATACATATACATATACATATACATATATATACATATACACATACATATATATATATACATATATATATATACATATATATATATATATACATATATATATAAATATATTTATATATATATATACATATACATATATACTGCTAAAAACGACAGCAAAATAATTATTGATTAACTTTTTCGTGAGCTCTCAAACTTGCGAAAAGTAGATTTCCAAAAACTCATAGGAAACACAAAAGGTATAATAAACACAAAAATATAGCACACAGCAAAGAAGATACAAGAAATTAATACAAAAATACAGTGCATAAAAGCAAAATACAAGCAGAATAAGTTGAATGTGAAGACGATTAGCAGATCTTTCTGCATCCTCAGCTGAAAGTAAGAAAAAAGAAAAGGGAACATGTTTTAAATGGGATGAAAAGCACTGGGAAGTCTCCGTGTTGTAACTGGGGGAGGTCCAGTGTATAACCTTGGAACACTGAGAGAGATGGTTGGCGGAAAGGTTACTCGGAGAGATCATTGCCGGATTCAGTGTCAATCTGCCTCTCAGTCTTTCAGAACGACGTATGACTGTACGTTCTTCCCTTTGCCGGGGAATGGGAGGCCTCTGTGGAAGAGACTCCGATTTCTTGGGGTTGTCCTTCTGGCTCCTCCGAACAGGTTTCATGTTAGGGAGGAGGGGAGGTCATTTACTTGCCTACTAATGGCAGGTTCCAGCTCCTTAATCCAGATGGCTTCCAAGATGGCCAGGCGCTGTGGGTTCTCTTCTTTTGCCACAACTTTGGTGTTTTTGACCATAGTCTCCCTATCGAGATGGCGTCGGCACTGGGTCCAGGGTGTTGCTTAGGTCCTCCGTGTTGCAAGTGCATGGTGATTCTTCTGGATAATGTGGTGGTCATCCTTTCCACGTAGACTGAAAGGGGTGTGCAGTCCTCCTCTGGGCATGTGTATTTATATACTACATGGGATTGACGAACCTCTTGAGGTTCTGGTGCGGGGTTACTCTTTAAAAGTAGAGAAGAGGTCTCTCTACTTTTGTAAAAGATTGTGAAGGAAAATTTGTCATTTTCTTTTTTGGAAACCATATTTCTATAGATTATATATATATATATATATAATATATATATATATATATATATATATATGTATATATATATATATATAATCTTCTCATCCTCCTTGTATTTGGTAGACATGTAAGCTTTGTAGAACACTTTAATTACGATCCCTTCGTGTTCTACTGTAGTGGGGCGTGTTTGTTTTTACCAATTATCGATCACTCTGCGGACATTGGCTTGGACCTCGTGATTCGTGTATCCATTGTTGACAAGGTGTTGGTGGACCCGATCAAACTTTTTTTGAGTGTCATTCCAAGAAGAACAGTAGCTGAGGGCTCTTCTGAAAAAGGAGCTTACTAGATTATTCTTAGTTCACTCTAGGGCTTTGTGTTAATGGACATTTCGCCCACGGACATTTGGGCCAGCATTCTCATCCTTTCCCAGTGTCCAATCCCCCCACCCTCCTCCTCCTCCTTCTCCTCCTCCTCCTCTTCCTTTCCCCCCACCCTTTTCTCTCCCCGTTCCCTCCTTTCCCCTTATTTAATCTCAAGCATTTGTATCTCAACTTGTACTTGAAAAAGCTGTAATAAGCGAAACGTCGTACAAATAAAGGCTCCGTCCTCATATGGTGTTTATCTCGTCAATCTTGTCGGCAAAATGCCACTTTTAAGCATAATAAGCAAACTAACTCCGACATAGTAGACACGTTAGCCTAAACTCAAAGAGACCTGTCATACTAGACCCCGTTAACAAGATGATTAAATCCAAGTTTATATACAACTAGCGGTGAGTGATTCGATTAACCTTCGTGAAGTGACTACTCCCCGCACGGCATTATGGAAATGCTACCCCTGAGCGCAACGACATCATAGCTCTGAAATTATTTTTTCTCACCATTATCCTTTTCGTTCTAACATACATTATTATATTATAACCATTATATTCTAAACTATCATATTGTTTTTGGAAATTACATTTTACCTGTACAATGTCACACAAAACCCGATCACAGTCGGCTGCCCGTAATCTACATACGTCTAAAGACGCAGCAGTAATAAATCAGAATAACAGCCTAGAGGATGCCACATCCCACACCCAAAGCAATAACCAGAGCATAAGAAGCCCCCCCTACAACTCTACTTCCATCAGCTTTACCCAAGCTTCAAATTAAATTCAAACTAACACAACTACATCACAAATCACAAGCCAACCCAACATTTCGCAGAGAATCATGCATTCTCCAAGACCAAACATACCACCCCTAAACTCCCTTACACTAGTCAATAAGCACCATACTCTTCCACCACTAACCCTTATATCCCCACTTTTCCAAAGCATGTGGCATAACTATCACGGACTATATCTCATAATGCGAGATCCATTTTGCTAACAATAACATAACCCAGGACAAACACTAAATAACCATCCTTAATAACCACTTTGATCCTAAAGATGCGTTTAAACAACTTGCACGCTTCTTGAAATCTGAATTGAAATCCGGTCTCTCATACCCGGAATATTGCTCAGAACCTAGGAAACTATTCAGCGATAGGCCTCACAATAATTTCCATTTCCTATTCATGCGCAACACCCCTCCCCCTCCTCATTCCACTCCATCGCGGCACAAGTAGCAGATATTTCTAAAATAACCAGATCGTCACTCAACGGTGAATCTCCATGGGTCTCAACTAACAACTACTGTGTAATCTGTGTCAAAGGAGAAGACTTAGTAAATCTCTTTGAGCTCGCTATGTTTTTCATGTCATTCCCCATAAGGTGTGACAGAGAGACCCAGCGAGTTAACATTGCCATGACTGACACCTTCCTATTCATATACATCCTTGGCATAACAAAAAAGTGTGGGATAGATAGATTCAACAAAGCCCAACTAGCCAGGATAAATGCAATCTCTTCCATAAACAACAGACCGACTCACTCTATCCCTCGTAACACAAAACCACCATTTAACAATCATCTTGGCATCACCTGGAGTGATTTTCACAAATATAATTCCCACAACACTCAGGACTATAGATAACGCGCATTGCAAAATACAATGCCATTCACAGCACATTTTCACACTCAGATGCAGATTGCAGAGCCCAACAATCAATCAGGACCTAACAATCAATCAGGACCCCCTACATACATACAATACAAAAAACAATTCCTACAACGTGGGTAGCAACCAAGCAAGACCCCACTGGTCATCAGGCAACCGAAGTTATACACAACCATCTTAGAGTTCAACCTAGACATTACCTATATATCGTAGAAGGTAAAGCCAATGTGATAGCAGACGTATTTAGCAGGAACCCATAATTCTCCACCTTGAAACGGGAGCCACAATACAAAAAAGACCCCTTATCTCCCTTCAAGAATTACACCTGATGTTTGGCAAACACTAGACGTGTATATTTCTGGCCTAAGATGCGTACCGAAATCAACATTTAGATAGAACATTGCACTACCTGTAACCGACTTCGTGGGGCTGACCCCAGACTACTCCAGATTGGCGAGGTACCCATCCCCTCAGGAGCGAGGGATATCTATCTGTTGGAAATAGCCCCAAGCCGTCAAGGTTCCCATTACGTCTTGTCTGCAGTAGATTATTTTTCAAAGTATACAATACTGGTACCCCTACCAGATAAATCAGCAGAAATGGTGGCCCAAGCCTTAGTAGACAATATATTTTGCAGGTATAATATACCTCGTCAAATACTCTCTGGCAATAGAACAGAATTTATAAATGAGGTCTCCCAAAACATAGCCAAACTGTACCATATCAACAGGATATATGACACAGCATATCATCCACACGGAAACGGACTTATAGAGAGAACAAACAGAAAAATCCTCGAAGTCCTCCGTCCTCTACAAGAGTGTCTTTGCGATACATGAGAAGACCGGCATCCACAAGTATAGGCCAGCTTTAATGGCTCTATCAACTCAACAACAAAGAAATCTTCTCACTTTATAATTTTCAGCCAACCATTCCGTATGCCTTATGACATACTGGAGAAATCCCCTCCTCCCTTATACACCATAAAAAATTATGCAAAGCGCGTAGAACTCGCTATTCACTCGATCCACAAAGAAGTCAAATAAACCCTAAAACAAGAAAAACAACAGACTCGGATGAGACAACATAAACTGTCTCGATATTTGACTCTCACTCCAGGTGATGTTGTCGTTTGAACACCAAAAGACACCAAAGCAAATTATACTAAAAATTTTAGGCCCCCTTGTAGTAGCAGAAACCCTAGGCAACAACAACTATCACCTTATAGACCCGTCCGACGACACGCTCATCACAGTACATGAAGAGGAACTAAAACCAATGAAATCATCACTTCATACCAATACCACCTAAACAGACACGGTTTCCTACCAAACAAACCTTAGCCTACCACCCAACATTACTCACACACAATCAAGAAACCTCAACCCCCTATTTTTGACATGTCACTACGCTCCAGACAGTAATTCTCTATAACAAATCCAGATTCTTCCTTCCTTAGGTTGCAGGATGTCATGATTTCCTAGGTGAAAGTGATCGCGATCCCTATTCACGAAACTCATTCCCACTATAAAGAAATCTCTACTTTGGAGCGTGTTCACCAGGCAGAATCATACACCCATACCATCCTCCCATATACTTGCAACTAAAACAGAAATACATTCAGAAGTAAAATACCTAACCACACTCCCACACTTTCATAACACCCCTACCTTTCCTCATACGGGTCGTCGCAGCCTTATCTGGTGATATCCCATCGAGAAAGGTCCCAGGTGCAATCATCAGCCCCATAGCGCTCATAGTTATTCGTCACACCATAACAGTCAAAATGAACCTAGATATCACAAAACCTTACATAAACCTAGAGTTAATCCGTAAATTTACAGACACCATAACAAAACATTTCCATACCAACTTCAAACGTCATGACCCCACAACAAACTCTTCTGAATTCAGAGACCACATGTTCTTTCAATTACAGACAAATTAATCCTTTTGTGCCTATAAGAAATGAAAGTTTGGGAAATCGTTTAATTTTCACATATATGATACTTTACATGATATCTAGGTATTTTCTGGCTTTTTGTGCCAATTTTGTTTAATGTTCATAGAATAAAACTGAAAAGTTCATTGTCTCAAAAATGTAACCATGGGCATCCTAATTGACCCTCTTGTTGCAAAAATTGCAACGGTGGACATCCAAGACAGATCTGGTTTTTCAACAAAAAATAATGCAAAAAATATATATATTCAATTGGGTTCTTTTCAAAAGGGCAATCAAAATTACATTTCATTTGCAAATAGTGTTTATTTATCAAAGTTAATTTCTCAACGTTATTTCATCATTCTACTTAAGCCATATCACATGTGCAAGGAAAATGATTTTCATTATTCTGCATAAAATAAAACTTTTTTCTATGTAAGTAAAAGAAGAGCTTCTTTAATCAACTTTCTTGCCAATACAGTAAACAAGCTCTTATCTAACCTAAACAAAATTAACATTTTTGACACTTTCACGATCCTTTATGTAGAGTTCCATACATAAGTGATTATTTCATATTCTACTTTTGCACACTAAAATGTATATGTGGTTTTGAATAAACAAGAATCTTTAGTAGTCAAAGACGAACACATTATTGAAGTATTGCTGATTTTTTCTTATATCTGTAAAAATAATCAGTATACTGTACTAAAAGCACAAAGTACATTAAAAAAATAGTAAAATGCATAAGTAACAAAAGAGGGATAACAAAAAAGAGATCAAACCTTAGCCATTATTATGATACTCTTTTGAGTACTTCAGGTGTAAAGGAACATTACATTTCACACATGTATAAAATGTTGTTTATTGTATTTTTGTACCTACGCCGTGTCTCTGGGACAGACTTGTCTATATTATGATCAATGTTATCATATCTATCAGCATTTCCTCTTACATTAGCAGTGACTAATAGTTTTTGTCTCCCAGGCTTCATGGGTTCAGTACCATAAGTATTCAATAAATGTTGAACTACAGACCTTATAAATACTAGTAGGTCCTTCCTGTAGCCTCCTTATCTAGCAAATAACCATTCATACAGACATTTAGTACGAGTACAAAAATAGGAAAGTACCATTTCTTACCTTGGGTTGCAATTCAATAATAAGATATATTCTCATCTACTCTGTCTACACCCCCCATTCGTGAGTTATACCCAATCAAAGATGGCAATAGTGTTGTTACTCATCTTTTATCAGCCTTTGAATAGCGCACAATTTTTTTCAGTGGATATACCCTATGTTTGTTTGATGCCATTGTCATTCCATCTTACAACATTAATGTTTGGTTCTCTGTCATAAAAGTGCTCTTTACTTCCTCGTGAACGTTTCTGAAAAGGCTTAACCCCTGTAAGTGAACATGTTTCAATCATATTACTGCGAAGGGTACTTGTTGCACCATGACCTCTTTCTTGAATTTTCTCAAGAAGTTTGATGGAAGAAAAGAAATTGTCAAAATACAAACTAAATTTCCTCCCAGGATATTTTGATTCAAGCCTATCAAGAAAGCTGAATATAACTGATCCCCTACACCAAAATTTTCTCTATAAGAGCTTCCTGGGCACCTTTCATATTCACCTTTACCTTGATATATATCAATGATATTTACATAACCTAGAGGAGAAGCTGATGTCCATCCTTTGTATCTCCAGCATATTGGTTTTCCTCGAATTAACTGCTTTGTTGGATGGCAATCATTGCAGGTTGTCATTAATTCATCAATCGAAACATCTATTCCCTCAAAGGCTGTTCCATACCAAATGAAATGTTCATTGAGAAGAGTCAAAAGTGGCCTCATTTTAGCAAACTTATCAAAATTTGGCAATTCTGCACTGTTAGCTGCATGGAAATATGCCACAATTTCATCAACTTGATTTCTTCGCATAGAATTGACAACCAACTCGTTTCTGACATCAGGCTCTAATGACCAATAAAGACGACGGCGTGGAACTGTGTTATAGCCGGACAGTAGTAACATTCCTATAAAATGTCTCATTTCAGCAGAAGTGAGTTGAAACGGATGGTTTCCCCTTTGAACAGCATAAAGAACAGTTTGCTTTACCAAGTGATCGATTGCAACAGGATCCAAGAACAATTCTAATATTTCACTGGGATTGCGAGGTACATCAGCAACTGATGGTTTGCATGGGTAATGAAAAGGCATATCTTGAGCTGACATGTCTTCAGCTTTCTAATCTCTGATCTTGATCATTTTCTTAGACTTTGTGAATGATTTACATGAGGAATGTGAGCTCTGTTGTTTTCCTTTTCCTTGAATAAGATTCTCTAGAAGTACTAGATTGTACTTGTGGAATTACAATTTCATTAGGCTCATCCAAGCTAATATTATCCACCATATCTTCGGCGAGTAATTGTCTTCTAAGTAGATTACTAATCTCATTATTTTCCTCATCTCCTGAGTCTTTATCTGTAACCGCTCCATGTTCAGGAGGTGTACCTTACAGTAACAGTCTTCTCCTTCTTTGCAATAATATCTTCATTCAAAACCTCTTGTTCTTCAGCTGATGGCAGAGTTAGCAGTAATTCATCAATTTCATATGCATTCAGACCCGTAAAAGAAAGAAAGGAAGAAAGAGAAAAAAATCCAGTCTCCCATTTTTTGCTTTCTCCATACAACAGGTCTAATCAACTGCACAAAATTTTACATGCATGCATGCATTGCACAGAAGTAAATTGCAGATCAATCCACAGGAATAATATACTATCTTCACACACTGAAATATCTTATTTTGCATTAGAATATTGAAAGATACTCAGGAATGTATCATAAGTGTAACACTTTCATCAATTGGTAATAGTAAATAAAATTATGTTTATATATATATATAAATACATTAACTCACACAAACAAAAAAGAAAGAAAAAGACACAGAAACATATAGATATATAGATAGAAAGATAGATATATAGACAGATAGATAGATAGGTAGTTGAAAAAGAGCAAGAGTGAGAGATAAAATAAAAAGAACTCTCCCAGGAATATGTTATGAACACCTGTTCTCATCATACCTACCTACCTACCTACCTACCTACCTACCTACCTACATACATACATACATACATACATACATACATACATACATACATACATACATACATACATACATACATACATACATACATACATACATACATACATACATACATACATACATACATACATACATACATACATACATACATACATACATACATACATACATACATACATACATACATACATACATACATACATACATACATACATACATACATACATACATACATACATACATACATACATACATGCATACACATACATACATACATACATACATACATACATACATACATACATACATACATACATACATACATACATACATACATACATACATACATAAATACATACATACATACATACATACATACATACATACATACATACATACATACATACATACATACATACATACATACATACATACATACATACATACATACATACATACATACATACATATATACTTACATACATATACTTATTTGTATGTATATTCATTTAAGTACGAGATATAGTCCGAACCGCATGACATTTTGCACACTTGAAGTAATCTCCTTTTATTCCTCCTATCCCTCTTCTTCTCCCCTTTTTCCTCACTGTGAATTTTCTCTCCAGCGCTCTTTTCTCCTCTACCATACCGTCTTACTTTCTATTACACTATCGTCTCCAAGTTCATATAATTGCCTTCTTCGTCCTCCCTGCCTCAATCTTCCTCCCCCGTCCTGTCCCAATCCTCCTCCTCCTCTTCCTCCTCTTCCTCCATCTCCTCTCTTTTCTTGTCCTATTAACTACATCCACGGTCATTTTAAACCTAAAGAGAGTAATAAAGTATTATGGCGTTGACAAGACATGTAATGTATATTGTGGGCTGAAAGAGGAGGACGCCTCACGTAAATAGGAAATTTCCTCACGAGGTAACTGGGCTGTACGAGCGACCGGAAGTGGATGGCCTAAGCCGCAATGTCTTAGGTCTGAGTAACGTCCCAGAATATCGCTAAAACAACAAGAAGGAAGACCAGAAGTCGTGCTACTGAAACACAGGAAGGAAAAGAAGGAAGCAAGAATGGAAAGATGGAAAGATAATAGAGAATGTGTAAACTAATTATTAAGGAAGAAGAAAACGGTGAAAGTAAGAGAAAACGGGACGTTGTGAGATTCTTCTTCATTTATCTTCTTCTCCTTCTTCTTCATCTTATTTCTTCTTCTTCTTCTTCTTCTTCTTCTTCTTCTTCTTCTTCTTATTCTTCTTCTTCTTCTTCTTCTTCTTCTTCTTCTTCTTCTTCTTCTTCTTTTTCTTCTTTTTCTTCTTCTTCTTCTTCTTCTTCTTCTTTTTTTCTTCTTCTTCTTCTTTTTCTTCTTCTTCTTCTTCTTCTTCTTCTTCTTCTTCTTCTTCTTCTTCTTCTTCTTCTTCTTCTTCCTCTTCTTCTTCTTTTTCTTCTTCTTCTCCTCCTTTTCTTCTTTTTTTTCTTCCTTCTTTTTCTTCTTTTTTTTACCTAAGAACCTAAAAATGAACATAACAGAAGAATGAAGGAGACTGCAAGAGACCATAAGGCCTAAACTAGGCAGCTCCATATCCATTACCACCTGTCGTCCCCATCCACAAAGTTGTCTGATTTTTTTTTTTAACAACTGATAGTTTCAGCGCTTACTAGATGGTTAATAAATTTATTCCTTTCGTCGACCACCTTATTAGTAATCAAATTCTTGCCTATTTCCTTTTGAATCTAAATTTGTCCAGTTTATAACCATTTATGAGAGTCCTGCCCTGTTGTTTTAATATGGTGACCTTGTTTGCATCACCCTTGTTAAAGCCTTTGGTCCACTTGAACACCTCTAATAGAGCACTCCGCACTCTGCGTTATTCCAGAGAGTGTAAGTTAATTAAGGTGCCTAAGCCTCTCTTCGTAAGGCAAATTTCTGAGTCTATGTATCATTTTGGTCATTCTTCTCTGTACTGATTCTAGTGAATTGATGTCCATTCTGTAGGACGGAGACCAAAACTGTACCGCATAGTCAAGGATGGGTCTAACTATCGCTAGATAGAGTTTATTAATTACCTCTGCACTTCTATTCGTTACCGTCCTAGCTATGAAACCTAATGCTCTGTTAGCTTTATTCCTGGCGCTAATGCACTGTTTCCTGGTCTCAAGGTCTGGACTCAGTAGAACTCCCCAGTCTTTCTCGCACTCAGTTTTCTCTAAAAGCGTGTTATCTAAGCTGTATCTATTTTTGAGGTTGTGTAGCCCTACGTTTAATACGCTACACTTAGAGATATTGAAGTTCATTTTCCGTTTCACCGACCATGTGAACAATTTGTTAAGCTAATCCTGCAGAATCTCTGCGTCGTCTCCTGACCTAATCAGGCGTCCTATTTTAGTGTCGTCCGCAAATTTACTAACATCACTATTTATCCCATCGTATGTCATTTATGTACATAATGAACAACAAGTGACCCAAAACCGAGCCCCGGTGGACCACACTAGTAACATTGCCCCACCTAGATTTTACTCCATTTATGGTGACCCGATGTTTTCTGTTACTAATCCAAGCTCTAATTCATTCTAACACTTTTCCTCCTATGCCATGAGCTTTTATTTTATTTAGTAGTCTCTGGTGTGACACCTTTTCGTACGCTTTGCTAAAGTCAAGGTATTTTTTAACAAACCTTGCCATTTCGTTATATTTTGATCTAAGGTGTGTTCCCCCCCCCCCTTTCTTTTTTACGCAAAGTCCTCTTTTTTAATTCCGATCTCATATTTCAATCTGTCCGTCATTCATTTGGGAGTATTACTGTTTTTCCGTATTGACTTCAGGGGGATGAATGCATTTTGTGCATTAATAATCAAATCAGATTGCTATACATGACCTGACCCCCGGTCACGCACCAAGACTCGACAATGTCCGAAACGTCCTCATAATATTTCATATTCAATTTCAAATAGGTTTTTATATTGTCAAATTTTGCTCTCCTGAAGTCTGGTACTTTGACGTTATTCGTACTTTTAAATTCTTCCCAAATAATTAAAATCTCATTTCTTCATGATCGCTAAAACCTAGACTATCTCCCACTTTTGCGTTACTCATTAGATGCTCATTATTAGTTAAAACTAAGTCCAGAGTATTTTCTCCCCTCGTAGGATCGGTAATCACTTGTTTTAGGAAATTATCCTGCACCACATCTCGGAATTTCTTTGTTTCCTGATCTTTTATTAAAGTTTCCCGGTCATTGTTTCTATAATTAAAATCTTCCATGATCACAACGTTTTTGTACTGGGACGCTCTGTGGATTTCATGAATCAGGGGATTAATCTGCTCAATGCTGAGGTTAGGAGGTCTATACAAGACGCCAATGATAAATTTCTTATTCTTGCCTATAATCTCTATCCAAATGGATTCCGTACAATCCTCTTCCTTAATCGAATTGTTGATAATACAGTTTTTTGTATTTTTAACGAAAAGTGCTACACCTCCCCCATTCCTGCCAACCCTATCCTTGTGAAAAACTTATATCCTTCTATTTCGATTTCCATAAGGAAATGTTTATCAGCCATGTTGATCCAGGACTCAGTAATAGCTATAATATCAAATTCTCTGCGCATGTTTTACCTCGCAGCAAATAAATTTTGTCAATTATGCTTCTGCTATTTCTATAGTAAACTTTAAGTTTATCTTCCCTCCACCTGCATTGGTGATTCGTTTCATAGTCCCTCTCTAAGTTGTTTCTATTGCCTAAACTATATTCCTATACTTCCCTCCCTACTCCCACGTAATCTACCCGAAAAAAACCCTGTAGGATGCCTACTTCTCGCTCAAGGGATTCAGCAAGGAGCCGAAATCCTCTGGGCGACAAGCGCACACCGTCCCTTGTATATAGATGATTCCTACCGTAAAAGCGGCCCCAGTTGTCGACAAATATCCGTTTACTTTACAATATTTTGCCAGCCTGCAGTTCACTGCTATAGCCCTGGAATACCACATGCCTCCAACTCTACGCCTCGGATGGATTCCACATACAACAGGAACATCTCCCTTATTTCTAATCTTGTATAGCGTATCCCGGAACCGTGCAAACAATTCCTCACTCTCTTACTTAACTACATAATTGTCCCCGGCACTTAAGCAAACTCCAAGGTCCTTACCTTCCCCTATTAAACACTCTTCAATCCTATCTCTAGCATCTCCTATCCCCGCGCCGGGGAAACACACCTGCGTCCTATGTTTTCTATCTTTATCGCAGAAAGCCCTGTCTAAGTACCCCACTTGACTGTCTCCTACAACCAAAATCTTACCTGTGGGCAGGGATCCAGCGTCTGCCCTTCCTTTCTTCTCTTGAATTCCATTTGTTTCTTATTCCTGTAGATTTGCTAGTACTTGAAACGAGTTCTTGCAATCAAGTGGGGCTGGTGAGGACTTTCTTTTCATTATTCCGCATCTTATTTTACATCGTTTTCCATCCAAGCTAGCTAGTTTTGTCTTCCGTATTTTGGGCCTTTGAGTGGAGAACTCGAATATCCTCTTTAAGGCACTTTACAGCATCCTCCAAGGCTTCAATTCTACTAAGTAGAGATTATATCTCATCGGCGCTGAACACGGTAGCACAACCACTCGTCATATCACTAATTGAAGCAGCTACCCGGTTGACCTGACCTGAGTGACGACTACTGCTTCTTTTTTTCTTTTCCCCTTCTTTTTCTTTTTTCTTTTCCTTTTTCTCTACCTTTCATTTTTTTTCTTCATCATCCATTTCTTTTATATTTATTCATTATCTTTTTCTTTCTTTTTCCTTTTCTTCATTTTTCTTCCTTTTCTTTTTCTTATTTTTTCCTTTTTCTGTTTTTTCCTTTTCTTTATTTTTTCTTTCTTTTCTTTTTCTGTTTTTCTTCCTTTTCTTTTTCCATTTCTTCCTTTTTCTCTTTCTTCTTCTTTATCTTCAACTTCTTTTTCTTCTTCTTCTTCTTCTTCTTCTTCTTCTTCTTCTTCTTCTTCTTCTTCTTCTTCTTCTTCTTCTTCTTCTTCTTCTTCTTCTTCTTCTTCTTCTTCTTCTTTTTCTTCGTCGTCCTTCTTCCTCTTTTTCTTTTTCTTCTTCTTTATATATTTTTTCTTTCTATTTCTCTTCTTTTCCCCTCCCTTTTTCTTCCCTCTTCCTCTTTCTTCTTCTTCTTCTTCTTCTTCTTCTTCTTCTTCTTCTTCTTCTTCTTCTTCTTCTTCTTCTTCTTCTTCTTCTTCTTCCTTTTTCTTCTTCTTCTACTTCTTCTTCTTCTTCTTCTTCTTCTTCTTCTTGTTGTTGTTGTTAGTTTTCTTTTTCTTCTTCTTCTTCTTCTTCTTCTTCATCTTCTTCTTCTTCTTCTTCTTCTTCTTCTTCTTCTTCTTCTTCTTCTTCTTCTTCTTCTTCTTCTTCTTCTTCTTCTTCTTCTTCTTCTTCTTCTTCTTCTTCTTCTTCTTCTTCTTTTTCTTCTTCTTCTTCTTCTTATATAGACAGACCACCCTTTACACTAAGGCGATAAAAGATATATAGATACAGAAGTAGACATAGATATGTAGATACAGATATAGACATATATATATATATATATATATATATATATATATATATATATACATACATATATATGTATATATATACATATATATATTATATATATATATATATATTTATATATATATGTATGAATTATGCATGTATGTATGTATGTATGTATGTATGTATGTATGTATGTATGTATGTATGTATGTATGTATGTATGTATGTATGTATGTATGCATGCATGCATGTATATATCTATGTATGTATGCATGTATGTATGTATGTCTGTATGTCTGTATGTCTGTATGTATGTATGTATGTATGTATGTATGTATGTATGTATGTATGTATGTATGTATGTATGTATGTATGTATGTATGTATGTATGTATGTATGTATGTATGTATGTATGTATGTATGTATGTATGTATGTATGTATGTATGTATGTATGTATGTATGTATGTATGTATGTATGTATGTATGTATGTATGTATGTATGTATGTATGTATGTATGTATGTATGTATGGATATATACTTTATATATGAATACAGAGACAGATATAAAATCATACATATTCATATATATCAATCAGTAATATCCTTGACATAAATGCAATTCCCTCTGTGCCTGCACTTACTTTGATAAACCTCTATTTCTTTCCACAAGCTTGAACCTTCTCTTTGAATCCTTTGTACCTTATGCATGCAGTATCCGTTTATTCTCCTGCCTCCCATAGACCCACCAATCAAAGCAATACCATTGCCCTTTTCAACTATTCATTCACATGGTTCCAATATTATTGATGATATGATTAAAGTACATGGGTTCCTGTGTGTGTGTGTTTCGTCCTGCGTGCATTGATCCCTTGTGTGTATACTTGAATAGGTTGGCAGGTCTTCCTGGATTTGGGCATAGGTTCGGTCCATACAGAGTGGAATGTATAACTCTTTATCAGGTAATCCTTTTTTATCTACAATGATAATGTTTATGATATGAATGTTTTTTTCTAAGATATATGTGTGTATAAGAGAGAGTACCACATAATAGGGTAGTATCTAAAATATAATATTTACATATATATACATATATGTATATATATATATAGGTATGTGTATATATATATATATATATATATATAATATATATATATATATATATATATTTGTTTTGAATAACCCACTGTCGGAGAAACCAAGCAAAAGAAACAGATGAACTGTATATTTCGACCACTGCTGTGGTCCTCTTCAGTAGATATGTACAAGGTAAGATGTACGAGAATATATACAGTGAGAGAGGTACAAAGTGGGAACAAGGGGAGGAAGCTCAAGTCACATATCCGAGGTGGGGGCGAACTCGGGAATGGTAACAATTTATTCACAGCAAGTTGTAATAGTATCAGGTGACCATTGCCCTTTTGATGTGTTGAAATTGGGCAAGTTTTTGATGAGAAAATATTCGATTATCTTTCTCCTAAAGCCACAATTGGATTTATAAATTATTTCTGGTTTGTTCCAATCTATGCGGTGATCCTTAGATGATGTATGGAGGAAGACCGCGGAGTTCTTTTGTGCATAGCTAACAGAGTTTTTGTGTTCTTTTACTCTTGTATTGAGGTCCCTACCAGTTTGACCCCAGCAAACCTCATTACAATCTTTACATGGTAGTTTATATACTCGAAGCACTAGCTATCATTTCCGCACTGAAACACTTCAAAGAAATCTTACTTGGCTATGAGATACATATACATACAGGTCACCAACCAATTCTGCACCTTTTCAAAGAAAAAGTCTCAAAGACAAACTAGCACGCTGGTTCCTTACGATTCAATATTGCATGCCCACCTTCCATTTTGTTCATGGCAAAGCAAATGTCATCGCTGACGCCCTAAGTAGACATTGGTCAAGTGTCAAATCCAGTAAACCTTACGCAAGCGCGCATTGCTGCAGCGGAAAAGTCAGATCCCATTTGGAAACGCGTGATATATTTCCTCACTTCAGGCAATGCAACGGACATTGATGATCTCCCTTCAAACATCGAAAACTACACCATGATAGATGAAGTTCTGTATCACAAAACAACACTAAAAAACAAACACGAACCTAACCGCTAAGTGCTCCAGCTCGTAGTTCCTTCCAAACTCATTCTTGAGGTACTGAAAGTGGTACACGATTCACCCATTGCTGGTCACCCAGGAAAGGACAAGTGTCTCTCACAAGCCAAATTGAAATATTTCTGGTCCACTATGAGGAAAAATATTCACTGTCACATAGATTTTTTCATTCATGCCCGTCTCGCAAAGGTCACATTAACTGTCAAGCTCCAATTTTAACCTACCCAGCACCTTGCAAGTCCTTCGAGACCATTGCTATCGACCTTCTTAAATTGCCACGCACCCCTAGCGGAAACCAATACCTCTTTGTCTATGTAGATAATTTTTCTTATTTTTCCACTCCCTCACCACTGCAAGACAAGACTGCACAACAAGTCGCACAGCAACTGGTTGACAAGGTCATATGCCCATACACCACACCAAAACAGGAAAATACTTAATGCTCTAAGGCACCTTACCTCAGACATACACTCATCTTGAGATGAACATGTATCAATGATCCAAGCCTTCATGGACAGTGCAATTAATAGGTCAATACCGGAGTCTCCATATTTTGTCCTCTTCGGCTCAGATAAAAAGTTCCCATATGATCTTCTCACTTTAGACTTCAATAATTATGTTAAAGTCAAAGTCCAGAATTTTAACACTCTCTTCAAGAGAATTCATGATTCCCTTACTTTCTCAAAAATGGATATGGCACGGCTTCATAATGCAGAAGGAGCAAGGCATTGCAACATTGCAATCGAAGACATTGTGTACGAAAAAAAATCTAACATCAAAACTATCTGAAAAGTTCACAGGACCATTTCACGTTTTTGACATCTTACCATATAATAAAATCAAAACCCTTTCCTTGCAACACGCTTGCTTGCAACACTCAGCAGAAAAGATCCTCTACATAGACAATTGTAAGATTGTTCTCAGAGGCCTCGACCTTACACATATCCCCTTACCTGCTCCAGCACAAGTTCCGGCTCAAGATTCTCCCACCCCAACTCCTATTCCTCTTCCTAGATACAATCTAAGACAAAAACCAACCTTGTTGTTCAGATCCTTGTGTGAACGGAATTGTATCTACTTTTCATCATTTCATCATAACTATCTTCATCTTATATCATGTATATGTCAATAATCTTACTTTTTAAGGTGATTACTTATGCCCCATACGAGCATTTTTGGTGAATTCACCGGGTGGCAGTCGGACTGAGCAATCATGTTGCACTCATTTGCATGTCGACAGTCTGCGTGAAATACCAGTCAGCACCAGTGCACACGCACGCACGCATGAAGATTTTTGTGGTAGTGAGACCGCTCAAGACCTCATCTCTCAGGTTGAGCAGGGTCAAAGGCAATTATCTCCAGGTCACCAGCCAGCCCACGTTGCCCGTTTCGACTCCTAGGGTCAAAGTATGATACCACAAGACATCAGTATTGCTCATTCATTTTATGCCCACTTGGACATAGATTGTACATATGTAAACTAAGGATTAAAATTTTGTATTTAAATGTGAAATATTTGAACCTTGGCTAAACTCTAGTCAGGCCAAATTGGCTCCTTGTCATTTAAACTATTGTACGAAATTCCTTGTTGGCAATTCATTCGAATTCCCACTTATAAGACCCAGTCATCAGGCCTGTAAACAGACTTGGAAATTGGACACAGCCTGGACAAATTGCATCAATAAAACAAAGGAAACATATCCGCTTTTCCAAATCGGCTCATTGTCCTAATGAATCTCGCTTCCACGCCTCAAAGAACGACTACGCTACCAAATTTCTTATTCTTACAAAAATGTTGTGATCCACCGATGATCAAACCAACACTCTTCCTCTCTTTTATCGCCTCGACAATATCTTTAACTCTAGTCTGCCCTCTCACCGAACTCACTCTCATTCATTCATACATACATACATACATACATACATACATACATACATACATACATACATACATACATACATACATACATACATACATACATACATACATACATACATACATATCTATATATACATATACATACATATACATATATACATATATGTACATGTATGTTTATAGGTATATGTATGTATGTATGATGAAGGTGGAAAAAGAAGTCACGTGTCTAGTTCTGAGTTTTTGTGTTTATTCCAGACCGGTTTTGCTTTATGCTTCTTCATAAGAATGTGACTCTGGGGTGAACCTGGCGGTATGCATTGAAATAATAAGGCCGCGTTCCTTCCTTGGAGGTGGGCTTCGTTTGTTGTTTTTATCACAGTATACAATAACAATTTTGTAGATGTCAGATACAGCTCCCGTGTATGTGAAATGTTGTCCGAGGGTGTAACAGTATAAGTAAAAATGAGTGATTGGTGTGAAAATACGAAAACCCCGAAAAACGTCACAAGATAACTTATAATAAGATGATAACATAACTAGACAAAATGAAATAGAATAAAACCAAATGAAATGAAGACAATGTGAAAATTTGAAGTGATGTAACGTCCTATGACATCACATCGTATTTTGTTGTACGACATAAGATATTATAGTTTAACAAAGAATACCCTAAAAAAATTAATGTAATTTTACATGTGTAATATAATAATAAAATAATAATAATATAAATAACATAGCCAGACAGAATGAAAATAATGTAATAACTTGAAGTGATGTAACGTCCTATATGACATCTCATCGTATTTGTTATACGACATAAGATATAATTTAATAAAGAATACCCCCAAAAATAGTAATATAATTTTACATAAAATAGTGTAATACAAATATTAGAATGAAACATAATGAAACAATATATTTATAAACTGATCGGCATCAAGCCCTCAACCCACGAAGTGCGAACATTTGGGCACCTGGTAGAGTTCCTCGCACTATGTGTGCGTTGTTCTGGGGCAGGTCCTTATGGCTGCGTATTTAGCTGTAAATTTTGCCCATTTTATATCCCCTACTTTTTTTTTTATTAATGTTGGTATTGTTTAATTATGTATAGGGCTTCAATCACCTTCATTTGTCTTTTTGTTAAACCTTTCTTCATTACCTCTGCCTGTTGCCAGTCGGGAAGATATCCTTCTTGCTCCACGTGGCCCACCATCGCGTTTGAGAGGCGGTTGTATCTTAAGTCCGCCTTGCGCTTTCTTACCCTGACTTGTAGACCCCTGTGGCTCTCACCGTAGTAGGACTTATCACAGTTACCACATGGGATCTGTATGTGAGGCTGAGGTCGTTTCTTGTTTTTGACGTTGGTGTTATTAGTTGTTTGATTCTCCTTCCTGTATCATTCACTATTTCCAGTCCTAGTGGGTGTACATCTTCCCCCAGTGCACGCGAGAATTCCGAGTCCAGTACGACTAGGTATTGATTGTCCTACCTGTTTTCTGGGTCTCTCCGTTGCCTGATGTTTCGTGCTTTTCGTAAGGAGGTGGATAGTAAACCCTCTGGATAGTCCAGTGATTTGAAGGTGTTTGTGAGAGGGCGAATTTCTTCATCGAGGAACTCATTGCTACGGATCCTTAATGCTCTGAGGAAAAAAGCAAATATTTTGGTTCGTTCAGCATTTGCACTGTAAAAATATAATGAGTCGTTTTTGTTGGTAGGCTTCCTGTAAACTCTAAAGTATGCTTTGTTATCTTGTCTAACGTGTCAAGAAAATGCAAGCGACCGCGAAACTCAATCTCCATAGTGATTTAGATATTAGTAGTTACTTCATTTCACACACACCGGAGCTGCATCTGACATCTACAAAATTGTTTAAATTAGCTACATTACAAAAAATTTAAATTGTTGTATCCTGTGATATAAACAACAAACGGAGCCCACCTCCAAGGAGAGAACGCGGCCCTATTCTTTCAATGTATACTGCCAGCTTCACCCTGAGTCACATTCCTCTGAAGAAGCATGGAGCGAAACCGGTCAGGAATAAACTAAAAAACTCGGAACTAGAAACATGACTTCTTTTTCCACCTTCATTATTTTGTCACAATGTATATATATATATATATATATATATATATATATATATATATGTATATATATGTAAATAAATTAATATATATATCTATATAAATATACATAAAAACATATATATATATCTATATATATATATATATTGTGTGTGTGTGTATGTTTACATATACATATATATAAATATACATATATATATATATGCATATATGTATATATATATATGTATATAGACATACATATATATATATATATATATATATATATATATATATACATATATATGTGTGTGTGTGTGTGTGTGTGTGTGTGTGTGTGTGTGTGTGTGTGTGTGTGTGTGTGTGTGTGTGTGTGTGTGTGTGTGTGTGTGTGTGTGTGTGTGTGTGTGTGTGTGTGTGTGTGTGTGTGTGTGTGTGTGTGTGTGTGTGTGTGTGTGTGTGTGTGTGTGTGTGTGTGTGTGTGTGTGTGTGTGTGTGTGTGTGTGTGTGTGTGTGTGTGTGTGTGCATATATTATTTTTGAAGAAAATTATATCTCTTAATTTTTTTTATTTATATAAACAATACGTTTGTGAAAAAATAAGTTCATTGTAAACATTCTAAGTGAAAGGTCATACATTGTCCTTATAAATTATGCTGTTTATCTTTTAGACAATACTCATTCTAAACTTGAGTCAAAGTGAAAACACCCTTCTAAATAAATTCTATTAAAGCAAAGTGTTGTGAAAATGTCTTTATACATTTTGTTAAAACCCAGAGTCAAATGAGTTTGACAACGTCATTCCAAGTTGTGAAGCCATGCTACACAGGTCGTTTCCCGGTGGACTATCCGTCCACGCCACCTTTAGCTCCGACAAAGTTGTCTGCCAATATTCACAAGTAGCCATCTTTCAAAAAGCAAATAGTAACTTGTTCAGAAATAGACCACTTGCTCAAGGTGCTTCCACATGGGGGATGCAGTCGGCTTAATAGTAAAGTAATTCCCTTCCTTTCTTCTCTCGCCTGGAACGGTGACATGATATAAGCACAACACGTCACATTATTTGGGGCTCTGTGCTGGATAGACTCAAGATATTGAAAAGGAATCGCGCTGCAGGGAATTGGCTAGAGAAGGCCATCCGGAAGACGCTGGCATGGGGGAAACAAGTGCCATTATCGTGCTGATGAGCTCGTTGATGGCCTGCCAGAACGAGCATTTGTTGAGCAATGGCACATTTCAAGGGCACTCGAGGTACTCTTGCAAGATATTATTGAAGATTTTCATATCCAGTTTATCAATCCTCGGACGTAGTTACAGCAGAAATGCAAGAGAAGCTATTTTGCCTTGAAATGAATTGGGTATAAGTGCTTTTATTCCCTGGTAATAGATTCACTTGTGTATTGATTTTATGCGTGTGTAGAGGGGGAGAGTATACACACATGCGAAGGTGTATATTTGTATATATTAATTTATGTTAGTTGAAAAAATTCCAACCAAAAAGAAAAATTAAAAGTATTTTCATGTTACTATCACGAACGACCTTAAAATATGTAAGTATTGTATTTCACCCCAAGAGAAAGCAAATAAAATATAAGGATTGGTATCATGATCCTTTGATTTATTAACCCAGTGTCGGAGTATGAGATAAGATGGACAGGAATTCTGTATATTTCGACCACTATCTCTGGTCTTCTTCAGCAGAAGAGGACCACAGATAGTGGTCGAAATATGCAGAATTTCTGTCCATCCTATCTCGTTTTCCGACACTGAAAAAATAAGTCTTATTTTACAAATGTGCTACTATACTAAACCTTCCTAATGATCCTTTGAATGAAAAAAAATCCTAATTTCACCAGCCAATTATGTGGACCACAAACCCATCTCCACTTAAAGTACCTTGATTTTGTATGTTTCCCAGACCTCATTGATGAAATTCATATATTAGATTCAGTGCAGAGGTGAGCCACAGACCACTTACTAAATGTATAGGACAAAGCATACGACAACCACTTTAAACATCAGAGCCTATTTCACAAAAATCAAATTTGTTTTAATTATTCTCGTTTACTTTATGTATAGAAGAGTGAGTATGGAGGTGACATGATACAGGTATTTAAGATTCTAAAGGGGATTGACAAAATCAGAAGTGACAAAATTCTTACATTGAATGAGAATCCGACAAGAAATAATGGTCTCAAATTGTCAATAAACAGATCTAATTTGGA
>NC_134789.1:64023536-64028536 GCF_046742065.1 Oratosquilla oratoria
AGGACCCAGGACCCAGGACCCAGGACCCAGGACCCAGGACCCAGGACCCAGGACCCAGGTCCCAGGACCCAGGAACCAGGATCCAGGATCCACGACCCAGAACCCAGGACCCAGGACAAAGGACCCAGGACCCAGGACCCAGGACCCAGGACCCAGGACCCAGGACCCAGGACCCAGGACCCAGGACCCAGGACCCAGGACCCAGGACCCAGGACCCAGGACCCAGGACCCAGGACCCAGGATCCAGGACCCAGGACTCAAGACCCAGGACCCAGGACCCAGGACCCAGGACCCAGGACCCAGGACCCAGGACCCAGGACCCAGGACCCAGGACCCGAGGACCCCAGGACCCAAGACCCAAGACCCAGGAACCAGAAACCAGGACCCAGAACCAAGGACTCAGGACTCAGGACTCAAGACCGAGGATCCAGGACCCAAGACCCAGGACCCAGGACCCAGGACCCAGGCCCCAGGCCCCAGGCCACAGGCCACAGGCCACAGGCCACAGGCCACAGGACTCAGGAGTCAGGACCCAGGACCCAGGATCTATGACCCAGGACCCAGGACCCAGGACCCAGGACCCAGGGCCTAAGACCCAGGACCCAGAACCCAAGACCCAGGACCCAGGACCCAGGACCCAGGACCCAGGACCCAGGACCCAGGACCCAGGACCCAGGACCCAGGACCCAGGACCCAGGACCCAGGACCCAGGACCCAGGACCCAGGACCCAGGACCCAGGAACCAGGACCCAGGACCCAGGACCCAGGACCCAGGACCCAGGACCCAGGACCCAGGACCCAGGACCCAGGACCCAGGACCCAGGACCCAGGACCCAAGACCCAAGACCCAGGAACCAGAAACCAGGACCCAGAACCAAGGACTCAGGACCCAGGACCCAGGACCCAGGAACCTGGACCCAGGACCTAGGACCCAGGACCCAGGACCCAGGCCCCAGGCCCCAGGCCCCAGGCCCCAGGCCCCAGGCCCCAGGCCCCAGGCCCCAGGCCCCAGTCACCAGGCCACAAGCCACAGGCCACAGGCCACAGGACACACGCCCCAGGCCACAGGACTCAGGAGTCAGGACCCAGGACCCAGGACCTAGGACCCAGGACCCACGACCCAGGACCCAGGGCCTAAGACCCAGGACCCAGAACCCAAGACCCAAGACCCAGGACCCAAGACCCAGGACCCAGGACCCAGGACCCAGGACCCAGGACCCAGGACCCAGGACCGAGGACCCAGGACCCAGGACCCAGGACCCAAGCCCAAAACCCACGACCTACGACCCACGACCCACGACCCGGGACCCAGGACCACGACCCACGGCCCAGGACACACGATCCAAGACCCACGACCTAGGACTCAAGACCGAAGAGCCAGGACCCAAGAGCCAGGACCCAGGAACTAGGAACCAGGAACCAGGACCCAGGCCCCAGGACCCAGGCCCCAGGCCACAGGCCACAGGCCACAGGCCACAGGCCACAGGCCACAGGCCCTAAGACTCAGGAGCCAGGACCCAGGACCCAGGACCCAGGACCCAGGACCCAGGACCCAGGACCCAGGCCCCAGGACCCAGGACCCAGGACCCAGGACCCAGGACCCAGGACCCAGGAACCTGGACCTAGGACCCAGGCCCCAGGCCACAGGCCACAGGCCACAGGCCACAGGACTCAGGACCCACGACCCAGGACCCACGACCCAGGACCCACGACCCAGGACCCACGACCCAGGACCCAGGACCCAGGACCCAGGACCCAGGACCCAGGACCCAGGACCCAGGACCCAGGACCCAGGACCCAGGACCCAGGACCCAGGACCCAGGACCCAGGACCCAGGACCCAGGACCCAGGACCCAGGACCCAGGAACCTGGACCCAGGACCTAGGACCCAGGGCACAGGCCACAGGACACAGGACACACGACACAGGACTCACGACCCACGACCCAGGACCTAGGGCCTAAGACCCAGGACCCAGGACCCAGGACCCAGGACCCAGGACCCAGGACCCAGGACCCAGGACCCAGGACCCAGGACCCAGGACCCAGGACCCAGGACCCAGGACCCAGGACCCAGGACCCAGGACCAAAAACGCAGGACCCAGGACCCAGGACCCAGGCCCCAGGCCCCAGGCCCCAGGCCCCAGGCCCCAGGCCCCAGGCCCCAGGCCCCAGGCCCCAGGCCCCAGGCCCCAGGCCCCAGGACCCAGGCCCCAGGCCCCAGGCCCCAGGCCCCAGGCCCCAGGCCCCAGGCCCCGGGCCCCGGGCCCCGGGCCCCAAGCCCCAAGCCCCAGGACCAAGGACCCAGGACCCAGGAGTCAGGACGTACGACCCAGGACCCAGGACCCAGGACCCAGGACCCAGGACCCAGGACCCAGGACCCAGGACCCAGGACCCAGGACCCAGGCCCCAGGCCCCAGGCCCCAGGCCCCAGGCCCCAGGCCCCAGGCCCCAGGCCACAGGCCACAGGCCACAGGCCACAGGCCACAGGCCACAGGCCACAGGCCACAGGCCACAGGCCACAGGCCACAGGCCACAGGCCACAGGCCCCAGGACTCAGGCCACAGGCCACAGGCCACAGGCCACAGGCCACAGGCCACAGGCCACAGGCCACAGGCCACAGGCCACAGGCCACAGGCCCCAGGACCCAGGACACAGGACCCAGGCCCCAGGACCCAGGACCCAGGACCCAGGCCACAGGCCACAGGCCACAGGCCAATGGCCACAGGCCAATGGCCACAGGCCACAGGACACAGGCCACAGGCCACAGGCCACAGGCCACAGGCCACAGGCCACAGGCCACAGGCCACAGGCCACAGGCCACAGGCCACAGGCCACAGGCTACAGGCCACAGACTACAGGCCACAAGCCACAGGCCACAGGCCACAGGCCACAGGCCACAAGCCACAGGCCACAGGCCACAGGCAACAGGCCCCAAGCCCCAAGACCCACGCCACAGGCCACAGGCCACAGGCCACAGGCCACAGCCCACAGGCCACAGGCCACACGACACAGGCCCCAGGCCCCAGGCCCCAGGCCCCAGGCCCCAGGCCCCAGGCCCCAGGCCCCAGGCCCCAGGCCCCAGGCCCCAGGCCACAGGCCACAGGCCACAGGCCACAGGCCACAGGCCAGGACTCAAGACTCAAGACCCAGGACCCAGGACTCAAGACTCAAGACCCAGGACCCAGGACCCAGGACCCAGGACCCAGGACCCAGGACCCAGGACCCAGGACCCAGGACCCAGGACCCAGGACCCAGGACCTAGGATCCAGGACTCAGGACGCAGGAACCAGGACCCAGGAACCAGGCCCAAGGCCCAGGGACATAGGACCAAGGAACCAGGATCCAGGATCCAGGATCCAGGATCCAGGATCAAGGATCCACGACCCAGGACCAAGGACCCAGGACCCAGGACCCAGGACCCAGGACCAAGGACCCAGGACCCAGGACCCAGGACCCAGGACCCAGGACCCAGGACCCAGGACCCAGGACCCAGGACCCAGGACCCAGGACCCAGGACCCAGGACCCAGGAACCATGATCCAGGATCCACGACCCTGGACCCAGGATCCACGACCCAGGACCCAGGACCTAGGACCTAGGACCCAGGACCCAGGACCCAGGACCCAGGACCCAGGACCCAGGACCCAGGACCCAGGACCCAGGACCCAGGACCCAGGACCCAGGACCCGAGGACCCCAGGACCCAAGACCCAAGACCCAGGAACCAGAAACCAGGACCCAGAACCAAGGACTCAGGACCCAGGACCCAGGACCCAGGACCCAGGACCCAGGACCCAGGCCCCAGGCCCCAGGCCCCAGGCCCCAGGCCCCAGGCCCCAGGCCCCAGGCCCCAGGCCCCAGGCCCCAGGCCCCAGGCCCCAGGCCCCAGGCCACAGGCCACAGGCCACAGGCCACAGGCCACAGGCCACAGGCCACAGGCCACAGGCCACAGGCCACAGGCCACAGGCCACAGGCCACAGGCCACAGGACTCAGGAGTCAGGACCCAGGACCCAGGATCTATGACCCAGGAACCAGGGCCTAAGACCCAGGACCCAGGCCCCAGGATCCAGGACCCAGGACCCAGGACCCAGGACCCAGGACCCAGGACCCAGGACCCAGGACCCAGGACCCAGGACCCAGGACCCAGGACCCGAGGACCCCAGGACCCCAGGACCCAAGACCCAGGACCCAGGACCTAGGACCCAGGACCCAGGCCCCAGGCCCCAGGCCCCAGGCCCCAGGCCCCAGGCCCCAGGCCCCAGGCCCCAGGCCACAGGCCACAGGCCACAGGCCACAGGCCACAGGCCACAGGCCACAGGACACAGGACACAGGACTCAGGACCCAGGACCCAGGACCCACGACCCAGGACCCAGGGCCTAAGACCCAGGACCCAGGACCCAGGACCCAGGACCCAGGACCCAGGACCCAAGACCCAGGACCCAGGACCCAGGACCCAGGACCCAGGACCCAGGACCCAGGACCCAGGACCCAGGACCCAGGACCCAGGACCCAGGACCCAGGACCCAGGACCCAGGACCCAGGACCCAGGACCCAGGACCCAGGACCCAGGATTCAGGCCTTAGAACCCAGGACCTAGGCCCCAGGCCCCAGGCCCCAGGCCCCAGGCCCCAGGCCCCAGGCCCCAGGCCCCAGGCCCCAGGCCCCAGGCCCCAGGCCCCAGGCCCCAGGCCCCAGGCCCCAGGCCCCAGGCCCCAGGCCCCAGGCCCCGTCCCCAGGCCCCAAGCCCCAAGCCCCAGGACCCAGGACCCAGGACCCAGGAGTCAGGACGTACGACCCAGGACCCAGGACCAAGGACCCTGGACCCAGGACCCAAGAACCAGCACCCAGGACCTAGGACCCAAGACCCAGGACCCAGGACCCAGGACCCAGGACCCAGGACCCAGGATCCAGGATCCAGGACCCAGGACTCAAGACCCAAGACCCAGGACCCAGGAACCAGAAACCAGGACCCAGAACCAAGGACTCAGGACCCAGGACCC
>NC_134789.1:64033536-64038536 GCF_046742065.1 Oratosquilla oratoria
TTCTCAACGCTGTTTTCTCCATGATGAGAATAAAACGGGCACCAACCCCAAGCAACCTACCTTACCGCCAAACGCCAGTTCTTCACCTTTACAATAGAGCTGGTCTAGGAAGAAATATAGATAGATACTCACGAAATCATCTCCTATTAGGTAGACTTTAAAATTAAGAAGACTTTAAGATAACTTTAAATGAATGTACCTCTCCTCCATGAAAGTTGAATAAGTAATCTACATTATCACTGAACGCCAGTTGTGAAATGCATTGGTTACAAACCTCAATATTTTTGCATAAGATTACCTCTAAAGATAACTTTTCTAATCTAAAGAATGACAGCAAACTTTTATTGCTATATTCACCTAACAAACCAAGAAACGTAATCTAACGCGACGACGGTATACTGGCCGACTGCGCTGACTTCCAGATCAACATTATTTCTTCTTCTTCTTCTTCTTCTTCTTCTTCTTCTTCTTCTTCTTCTTCTTCTTCTTCTTCTTCTTCTTCTTCTTCTTCTTCTTCTTCTTCTTCTTCTTCTTCTTCTTCTTCTTCTTCTTCTTCTTCTTCTTCTTCTTCTTCTTCTTCTTCTTCTTCTTCTTCTTCTTCTTCTTCTTCTTCTTCTTCTTCTTCTTCTTCTTCTTCTTTTCTTCTTCTTTTCTTCTTCTTCTTCTTCTTCTTCTTCTTCTTCTTCTTCTTCTTCTTCTTCTTCTTCTTCTTCTTCTTCTTCTTCTTCTTCTTCTTCTTCTTCTTCTTCTTCTTCTTCTTCTTCTTCTTCTTCTTCTTCTTCTTCTTCTTCTTCTTCTTCTTCTTTCTTCTTCTTCTTCTTCTTCTTCTTCTTCTTCTTCTTCTTCTTCTTCTTCTTCTTCTTCTTCTTCTTCTTCTTCTTCTTCTTCTTCTTCTTCTTCTTCTTCTTCTTCTTCTTCTTCTTTTTCTTCTCTTCTTCTTCTTCTTCTTCTTCTTCTTCTTCTTCTTCTTCTTCTTCTTCTTCTTCTTCTTCTTCTTCTTCTTCTTCTTCTTCTTCTTCTTCTTCTTCTTCTTCTTCTTCTTCTTCTTCTTCTTCTTCTTCTTCTTCTTCTTCTTCTTCTTCTTCTTCTTCTTCTTCTTCTTCTTCTTCTTCTTCTTCTTCTTCTTCTTCTTCTTCTTCTTCTTCTTCTTCTTCTTCTTCTTCTCTTCTTCTTCTTCTTCTTCTTCTTCTTCTTCTTCTTCTTCTTCTTCTTCTTCTTCTTCTTCTTCTTCTTCTTCTTCTTCTTCTTCTTCTTCTTCTTCTTCTTCTTCTTCTTCTTCTTCTTCTTTCTTCTTCTTCTTCTTCTTCTTCTTCTTCTTCTTCTTCTTCTTCTTCTTCTTCTTCTTCTTCTTCTTCTTCTTCTTTTTCTTCTTCTTCTTCTTCTTCTTCTTCTTCTTCTTCTTCTTCTTCTTCTTCTTCTTCTTCTTCTTCTTCTTCTTCTTCTTCTTCTTCTTCTTCTTCTTCTTCTTCTTCTTCTTCTTAGTCTTCTTCTTCTTCTTCTTCTTCTTCTTCTTCTTCTTCTTCTTCTTCTTCTTCTTCTTCTTTTTCTTCTCTTCTTCTTCTTCTTCTTCTTCTTCTTCTTCTTCTTCTTCTTCTTCTTCTTCTAACAATATTGATAATAATAATAATATACGGTTTATTGGATACAGCACCATTACTGCTGAAAATATATAGCCTACAGAATTATAAATTTATAAAACATAACAATTTTACGATGCTGTTACAAACATAAAAAAAAAGAAAAAAATGTAAGCTAAGGAATAGCAATACTCTCCAACATTGATATATACATATGATTAACTCCACAGATGTCAGGATTGGGTTCTTTTTATACCGGTCGGTGCGTGCTCTGATCGGCTTGATGGTATTGTGGTGACGCACCTCTCTCAGTGGTAGTGGTGTTGGGGTGGGTAACAAGTCCCGGTGTCAAGGATGTTTCACAAGGGTGACAGCAAAACAACCTCAGAGTCTGAAGAAAACTCTCAGCAAGGGTTGGAAGTCCTAGCCTGTTGAGAGCGTGCCGATAAGTGGTATGTATGTATGTATGTATTTATGTATGTATGTATGCATGTGTATTTGCGTAGATGCATAGATGTATATAAGCATACATATACATAAGTATCTATGTATAAATAGACGTATACATGCATTTATACATATTGTCATGTAGAGTAAAAACACTAAGTAATATTCCACATCATTATACAGGGGCACATTTCTGGGACAAAACAATGATTACCTTGATCGTCATCTGAGTCGAGTTAATCTCTCTGGACTGCTTCATTCTGGAGGATATAATCCCTTGAGGAGGAAGGATTAGTTAGGTCTCGTGTCCGTCAGCTTGTCTGGCTCCACCCCCTATCCCCTCTGCATGACTCTAGGCCAATCTTTCCCACGTGATAATCACGTGTTTTAGTCCTTCACCACGTGGTAATCACGTGTATTAGACCAAGGCAATCCTGAGTAAATGACAGAGTGTGAAGACAGTGAGTAAGGGGGTGAGGAAGGAGTGGTAAAAGAAAAGGAGGAGGAGGAGGAGGAGGAGGAGGAGGAGGAGAGGAGGAGGAGGAGGAGGAGGAGGGAAGATTGGAAGGGAAGAGAGGAGTGATTGCAGGGGAAGAGTAGAAGGAGAAAATAAGGAAGAAGGGACCGTGCATGAGGAGTATATAATTTTAGTATTTTGTCGGCAGTAACTAGCGCTTCTAGATTTGTGGTCAATATTGCGCTGAAAAGGTTGAGTCTCTAAAGTTAAGAAAGGGAATCTAGGATGTAAATATAGAAGAAAGGAAGAACAGTAGAAGTTAAAAGTGATCAGCATACTCTTTTTAAGTGATAATCATAAACGAGTAATGCATGACTGTGGTTTGTAGAAATGTCATTATGTTCCTAATGTATCTAGAAAATTGGTGCCTTTGGCTCGATTCCCATAGGTAGAATTGTTTTATCAAAAATATATTAGTCGGGTGGTTCTCCTGAAAAAGAAAATATATATATATATATATGAAAAGACTACAATTACACGCACCACAGAAGTTGATGTTTGGAAGCAGTCAGATAAGCTTCAAGAGGCTTCTTTTGTATATCTGTCATATCGTAGTTGATAGCATCGTAGCATCATGATTCACAGCCGAAGGTTCAAGTCCCGTAGACAGAAAGAGAGATAGAGAGCAAAGAAGTTTAAAAGAGACGGTCGCATAACTGCCTCTGTCCTGTCCTGTCTATGAAGACAAATGAAGGATTGCACTGACGAAGGCAAAAATCGATATTGAATTGTGTTTGCAATCGAAAGGGAGACAAAAAGTTGGGTGAAAACCGAAATGTTTTAAAAAGAGGAAAGGCAAAAAAACATTGGAACAAGCAAAACTAAGAAACAAATAAAACTGACATATGAATGTAAAAAAAAAAGAGAAAAAATTTATATACACGGCGGTGACAATTTTTTTCTTTTAAACAGCAAAACATTTCATAGAGCTGGTAAACATCTGCTAACCCAGTTCAATAGAAAAATATTTCTTGTCTGACAGAATTGATCCGTGCCTTTTGCTAGCCCCATTGAGGGCATTCTAATTTAAGATATTATAATTTTACCTGATATTATAGTCTAGTTGTTCTGGTTTACTGGTTTTTGTAGAAAATCTAACCTAAAAGCTTCCTTCCCTCTAAGTGACAAATGCTTAGTCTTACTCTTAACTTCTAGGCCCATTTATCTTCTGCATATCCAATTGCCTTTCTTCCATTTATTCCTTAATCTCTCATGTCCTTTCTATAGAAAAAATCTCGACAAAGCCATAGTATCTCTAATTCTTAGCTTCAAACTCTCCAAAACAATTATGTTCTTAATTCCCTCCTTGTAGCTACAATTGGAAAACCAGCTCCTGTGTCTACCAACCACCATAAAAAATTAAGTAGAATCCCCGACCCCAGGCCCCAGGCCCCGGGAACCAGGAACCAGGACCTATGCCACAGGAACCAGGACCCAGGCCACAGGACTTGGACCCAGGACCCAGGACCCAGGACCCAGGACCCAGGACCCAGGACCCAGGACCCAGGACCCAGGACCCAGGACCCAGGACCCAGGACCCAGGACCCAGGACCCAGGACCCAGGACCCAGGACCCAGGACCCAGGACCCAGGACCCAGGACCCAGGACAAAAGGACACCAGGACACCAGGACACCAGGACACCAGGACCCAGGACCCAGGACCCAGGACCCAGGACCCAGGACACCAGGACACCAGGACACCAGGACACCAGGACACCAGGACCCAGGACACCAGGACACCAGGACACCAGGACACCAGGACACCAGGACACCAGGACACCAGGACACCAGGACACCAGGACCCAGGACCCAGGACCCAGGACCCAGGACCCAGGACCCAGGACCCAGGACCTAGGACTCAGGACCCAGGACAAAAGGACACCAGGACAAAAGGACACCAGGACAAAATGACACCAGGACCCAGGACCCAGGACCCAGGACCCAGTACCCAGGACCCAGGAACCAGGAACCAGGACCCAGGACACCAGGCCCCAGGCCCCAGGCCCCAGGCCCCAGGCCCCAGGCCCCAGGAACCAGGAACCAGGAACCAGGCCCCAGGCCCCAGGAACCAGGCCCCAGGAACCAGGCCCCAGGCCCCAGGAACCAGGCCCCAGGAACCAGGCCCCAGGCCCCAGGCCCCAGGCCCCAGGCCCCAGGCCCCAGGCCCCAGGCCCACTATACTTCCCCCATACATTCTCTCAATCCTCTCTCAGCCCCTATACCATAGCCCTAACCTCGTGGTCTCGTAGTCTAAAGCCCCTTCAAGAGTCCCCAACCTCCTTCCTCTGGAAAATAAACGCGTCACTTTACTCTCCTCACGCCTTCAGAGTACCCTGAGCGGTTAGTAATTACTGTATAGCTCAATGTATGTGCGTAGGTGTGGATGTAGAAACTCTCCAAAACATACTAATTGAAATCAGGTTCTGGTGCGTGTGAGCGATACTTGTCATTGTTGTGGA
>NC_134789.1:64046036-64051036 GCF_046742065.1 Oratosquilla oratoria
GTGTTCATTAATTACCGGTTTAAGAACGCCTTCCTGTACAAACCCTCTCGTCCTCCTTTCCTTCATCCCTTCACTGCCTTTGCCCCCACTCCAAACTCCTCTCTTCCCTTCCCTCCTCTTCCCTCCTCTTTCCTCTTCTTCCCTTTATTTCTTAATCTCCCCAACTCCCTTCAGCATTTCCAATCCCCCCATGTAAGCCTTTAAACATGTCCCACATCTTCCTATCATTCCTGTTATTCGATCTCAATCTCTATTCCCCAATGTTCTCGTAAACATTCTACTTCAGAGTCCCTCTATACCTCTTTCCTTCTGTCTGTCCCTACTTCTCTCCTTCCTCTACTTTGTTTTCTTTACTTAAACCTTATCTTTCATCTCCCTTTCTTCCCAACCACCCTTCCTTCATTCCATATTTCTACACCCGTCCTCCTTTCCTCTTCCCCTATTCTCCTAAACCGTTTCCCCCATTCAACGCCCATACTCCACTTCCACCTTCCCTTGTTTCCCACCCCCATTCTCTCCCTCTCCTCCTCCACATCTCCTCCAGTAACCTTTCCTCGTTCCCACCCCCTTTCTCCATCTTCTCTTCCTACTCTCGTCCTCCTCCATCCCCCTCTCAATGCACAGCGGGCTAATATTCAAGACTGTCGTACTGTCGAGTCTCATAATAACAATCTGTGTGCAAATAGGGCAACGGATTGTGTGGCCACATAACGAGACTAGGTCTCCTTCTGCGAGCGAGCATGCATGTGAAGTCATGTAGTGTATATACTTTAAACATATATATATATATATATATATATATATATATATATATATGTATATATATATATGTACATATATATTCATATATATATGTCTATATATACATATATGTTTTATATAAATGTATATAGATATACATATATATAATATATATATATATATGTATATATACATATATGTATATATATATATATATATATATATATATATATAAACAAAAAACGTAAAGGTATTTGGTATGAAAAGATAGCTTATGAGGTGACAAATTCCATGGTGTAATATATATTTTTTTTTTCAAAGGAGTCTTTACTTCAATGCAAAAATCTAAAAATCCAGGGGTAATGTTATATTTGTAAGTGTTTATCATCCGATTTTGTTCATTTTTGACACGAACCAATAAGAGTTTTAAGAAGTTTTCCAACCTCTTTAAAGAATTAGCCCATCTCCTCCCCCAGAGCCCCTAGAGAGAAGAAACGTCATCTGCATGCATACATGTCAACACGAGGACAGTGGGACTCGTACTTCTTATGTAGGAATGACAACTACTCGCCTCTCCAGACGACTCACTTGCCACCTACAAGCAGGATTCATCAAGAACTACCACCTACATGACCGTGTAATCCCCACGACGTAAGAACTTCTTGTTAAAGGCACCATAATCCTCAACCAGTGTGACGATGCCGATAGCCTTTCACTATTGGAAGCTCTTTATATAAAAAGATTTATCACCCTCAATCAACATCCAGAATGGTGATCTCCTGACCCTTCCCTCCAGTAGAGACATTTCGCCACTTCTCCGTTAAGGCTTCCCACGGAGCGCCATGTGCTTAGATGTTCAGCAATAATGTATTGACTTTCCCAAATGTTAGTTTTTTGGGTTTATAACCCATGTATCAAAATCCATTGTATTCAGTTGAAAATGTAACAAGAGTTACGAAACGTCCTGCTAGTAAATAAAAGAACCAACTTAATTCGTATCCATGCTCTACACTTTCGGAGAAACTTTGAATTTAACATCACAGCTTGACCTTACTAATACGGTGTCTAGAAAAAATAGCTGCCCGTCTATCTCACTTTCGATCGTGAATTGGATGTTAGTATTTAAACTATTGAGCTTGGATAATAAGTTTTCATTTTTTTATTGTAGTGGGTAATCACTAGAACATCATTCACGTATCTTAGCCATGCAGTATTTTCTGATATCACGCGGAGAAAAAACTTGGTCTTTAACATCTCCATATATAGTAAAGCCATAACCGCACTGAGGGGAGAACCCATCGTTAACCAACCAACCCTCCTAATATATATATATATATATATATATATATATATACATATATATATACATGTCTGTCTGTGTGTTTGTGTGCGTGCATATATATATATATACATATATATATATATTATATATATATATGTTTGTGTGTGTGTGTGTGTGTGTGTGTGTGTGTGTGTGTGTGTGTGTGTGTGTGTGTGTGTGTATATATTCATATATATATACATATATATGAATATGTGTGTGTGTTTATATATATATGTATATATAGACATATATATATATATATATATATATATATATATATATATATTTATTGATCACTAACCGCGAAAGCATGGTAACTGATGTAGAAGTCGGTGAATCTGTTGCAAATAGCGATCACAACTTAGATTCAAACTCCTAAACAATTTTAGAATAGATACTTGTGCTTCTAAAATTCCCGGTTTCAGTAAAGCTCAGTTCATAGAACTACGTCAGGAGCTTCAGCTTACAGATTGGGAGGCAAAATTAAACGAAAGGCCTGTAGATCAGATGTGGAAAATATTTCAAAATACGCTCACTAAGATGATTCAGACTTACATTCCTTTTAAGGACAGACGTCTCCCAAATCAGGCTCGCCCAAAGTGGCTCGACAAAGAAACTGAAAAAGTACTGCTAAAAAGAGACAGGCTTATAAGAAATATAAGTGCTCGGGTACATCTAAAGACTATGAATGTTATGTATCAATACAGAGAGATTTGAAAAAGACAATAGGAAAAAGAAAACTACAATACAAAATTAACATCGCTGATAAATCCAAAGAGAATCCCAAAGAATTCTATAGTTACATTAGAGATAAAAAAAGGTTGTTAGGAATCACATTGGTTCACTACTATCTGCTGACGGTTAAATTGAATATTCAAATGAAGGAATGTGTAATATTTTAAACAATTATTTTAGCTCGGTATTCGTAAACGAAATACCTCAAAGTGAAAAGTCTTGGGTAAACTTACTCACTACGGTAAATATAACAAAAGAAAAAATGAAAAGGTGTATAGACAAACTCAAAGTTAATAAAACACCAGGGCCTGACGGTTGGCATCCAAGAATCTTAAAGGAAATGAAAAATGAGATTGTTGTTCCATTAGAAATTATTTTCAAGAAATCCATCATATCCGGAGATGTCCCAAGAGAATGGAAGCTAGCTAACGTTACTCCCATATTCAAAAAAGGTGACAAAAAGAAACCAAATAACTATAGGCCTATAAGTTTGACTTCAATCGCAGGAAAAATCATGGAAAATATCATCAGAGATGCTATCGAACATCATTTAGCAAGTAACTTTCTTGCGTGACTAACTTACTCGAATTCTACATTACGGTTATCTCGAATTATGGCAAAAGAAACAATATAGATTTAATATATCTAGACTTTGCAAAAGCTTTTGATACCGTCCCACACGAAAGACTACTTACCGAATTAGCTTCACGGAATAAGTGGTAGCCTATTAAGTTGGACTAGTAATTGGTTGAAAGGTCGAAAACAGAGATTTGTTTGAAATGGAAAAACTTCTGGATGGAAAAGTGTTGCAAGTGGAGTTCCTTAGGGTTCCGTTCTTGGGGCCACTTCTATTCATACATATACCAAGGCTTTTTCCCCCTTCCAAGGGAGGTAGCCAAAAAGGGAAAGGCATAAAAACACTCCCACCCATTTCATCCCTAAATACACTCCACGCCCCTCCATCTGAGCACCTCCTGGATGACGGGTCATCCCTGCACCCTGCCCACCGCCCTGGGTCAGAAGCAGTGTCGCAAGACACAGTACATCCACAGCAAGGCCGCTTCAATTAATCGGCGACCCCCCTCTCCGTCCCCCATTGCATATAAGGAGAGGACGGGGAGAAATCCCTTCGGGCTGCGTCAAAATTTACTCACACATACTACTACCCACCCCCACCCCCCGCCCATTCCTCCTCATGCAATCACAACTTCCTCCATATACATTCTCCACTCTCCTCTTTCTTCCGTCCTCTCCCGTCCGTCCTCAACAGACATTCCCCGCTTCCCCAAAGCCCCCTTCTACCCCATTCATCCATCTCATCCTAGGACGCCCCCTCATGTTCACTCCCTCCACATCTGCCTTCCATACCTCTTTTACTGGTCTTTCTTCACTCATTCTTTCCATGTGTCCAAACCATCCTAATATTCTTTCATCAACCCTATCTCCCAAATCCTTTTTCACCCCTGTTCTCCTCCTCACCTTCTCATTTCTCACTCTATCCAGCCTAGTAACCCCCACCATACTTCTCAGACACCTCATCTCAAACACATTCAAACTCCTTCTCTCTTCTTCTCTTATGTTCCACGTTTCTGCCCCATACAGTGCTGTTGGCACAATCAGTCCTTCATACAGTCTCCTCTTCGCATCCATTTCCAAATGTCTATTCCTCATTACACTCTTTAATCCACCAAGGCATTTACTCGCTTCTCTCAATCTACATTCTACCTCCACCTTCACTCCACCTTTTCCTGCTACACTTGCACCCAAGTATCTAAAACTATCCACTTCCTCCAGTCGCTCTCCCTTAATGTTCACTTCCAGTCTACTGCCACTTTCACCCCTTGTACATCTCATCACCTTACTTTTACCCACATTTATCTTTAGCTTTCTTCTATCACATACTCTCCCAAACTCTGCCACTTCTATTCATAGTATATATAAATGATATAGACCATGGACTAAAATCTACTGTTTCCAAATTTGCTGATGATACAAAACTGTGCGGAGTGGCAAATGATCACTCAAACCAATTAGATATTCAAGAAGATTTAGATTACAGCAATGGTCTGAAAAGTGGCTAATGAAATTTAACACAAGTAAATGCAAGGTAATGCACATAGGTAAAAATAACAGTAAGTACGATTACAAGTTATTTGGAAATTCGTTAACAAAAGTGGATAGTGAAAAAGATCTCGGCGTA
>NC_134789.1:64071036-64086036 GCF_046742065.1 Oratosquilla oratoria
GGGAGAGGAGAGGACGAAGGGGAAGAAGACTGGATGCCAATGCGCCCCCAATAAAGAAGACTTGCATGAGAAAAAACTCCAAGAGCGACCTGATCCTCGTTATCACACACAAACATGGTATGCGCCGTCCAAAAGTGGAAGGCTGAACCTAGGGGAAGGGGAAGATTGGAGAGGGGAAAGAGGCTAAGGGAGGACAGCGGAGGATAGGGGATAGAATTTGGTGGGATGGGATGGTGTGGTATGGGATGTGAGGAGATGGGAGGGTAGGTAAGAGGAGGGAGGAGAAAAGAACAAGGTAGGGGAATGGAGAAGAGAAGAGAGGAGGAGAGGAGAAGAGTGGATAAGAGTAGAGGAGAAGGAAGGAGAGGGAAGGGGATGTGATGGGAGGAGAGGGGAAGAGAAGGGACATGAGAAGGGAGGTTGGAAAATAGAATGAAGGAGTAGATCGAAGGTGGGAAGAGGAAAGTAGAGGGATGGGGAGGGAAAGGGTGGATAGGAGGGGGATAGAAGGAGAGAAGAGAGGAGGAGAGGTGGGGAGGTAAGGAAAGGAGTGAAGGGAAGGGAAAGGAAGAAGAGGAAAGGGTAGGGGAGGAGAGGGGAGGGGAAGAGAGGGGAGGAGAGGAGAAGGGAATTAAGGTTAGGCTAGATTCCACATATGAATAAAGAATTAGTTAGTGTCATGGGATTTTTTTCTACTGAATTTTTACTGAATTCTGATCGTATGACCAGTTGCCAACCACCTGTGAACTCAAAAATCTCTGGACGACCATCACATGGAGGTCGTTATCATCGTAGCGATGGCGTAAGGGGAAATCTTTTGACGTAAAGCGAGACAGTCATCACCATATCACCACAGGAGCCTTCTTTCTGCTGAATAAAACCGTCTGACGTCACCAGGGGTAGAACAGAGCTGGGACAGCATAGAAGAGGAATTAATAGAGAAAATCGACTTTGAAAGAGCTGAAGTTTGCTTATGAGTCAGACTCTATGTCTTTCAAAAGACTCAGGCAGAATCATTGACGCCTCGACTTTGGTAGTGGTCGTGCTTTTCAAGAGGTAATAGACGGCGAAGGGTCCACCTGCCTGAGCCACGTAGTAATTGGCTTTATAATTGGTTTGGAAATTGGTTCTGCAATTAGACCTGGAACACGAAGAACGATAACAAGGTGAACGTCGACGAGAATGTGAAAATAGTGTGAAAAAATTAGGAAGATGACAAGAACGAGAACGAGAAAACTCCACTAATATGCAACTCATATTGCATAACAAATGTACCCTTAGACGATATCATTTAGCCAAAAGGGGACTCTTTCCACTATGAAAACGTTAACCTGGAGGCTTACAATGATTAAGACAAAACAAAAGAAGGGTCTGAAAATTATTTGACGGGATTAACTTTCATAATGTAATTTAATCTATGTTAGCGGTCATAATGCATATACTTACAAATTGAATTATTAGCACCTTTCAACAAAGAAAATGAGCATAGGAATTCAGGAAGGTGGATGAAAAAGGTAAAGCTTCCTGTGAAGAAGCTCAGTGCAAAACTAATACCGAAATTAGCTCGGACCAAGGACCGTGTCTTCTTTATACACTTTCCTTAACTTGTCATATATATATATATATATATATATATATATATATATATATATATATACATATATATGTCTATATATATATACATTATATATATGTATATATGTATGTATATATATACATATATATATATATATATATATACATACATATATACATACAGTATATATATATACATATAAATATATATATATATATATATATATGTATATTGCAAAAAATAATCACAATAACGCGTGATGAAAAAAATATTGCAGAAACCACAGGGAAATTAAAGTCGGAATACTGAACGCTTTCGTCTATTACGACATCCTCAGAGTACAAGAAAGAAAAAATAGAACACAATATTAATTCACTATAACCTCTCCCAGTTTTCTTACTTCTGTATAAATATTGTGTTCTATTTTTTCTTTCTTGTACTTTGAGGATGTTGTAATAGACGAAAACGTTCAGTATTCCGACTTTAATTTCCCTGTGGTTTCTGCAATATATATATATATATAAATATATATGTATATATGTATAATAACCCCAGGAGAAGGGAACTTGTAGACAGGAAGTACTTTCGTATATTACATCTTCAGACTTCTGAGGATGTAATATACGAAAGTACTGTCTACAAGTTTCCCTTCTCCTGTGGTTATTTTGTATTTTTGTATCACGATGATGTGATTGTTTGCACACATATATATATATAAATATATATATATATATATATACATATATATGTATATATATATATATATATGTATATATATATACGTGGAATTCGCTAATGGACAGCGACATTAATCAGATAATTCCATGACCATCGCGCAAGGATTCGAACCTGCGCTGTACATGACGACAAGAGGCCCCCATGACTGCCGCCTTACACCGCTCGACCACTGATGCTTAAAATCGTACGAACTCAGAACACTTACTGGTTCTCGAGATTGAGAAGGTCACTACCTGCAACCCTATTCTCATTTTTACCATACGACCAAGCACGCTCGTGGGAGGGGTAAGGACCAGATCGAATCCTTTTCACGCTTCCCGTCATTGTAACCATACGAGGAATTCGCTAGTGGACAGCGACATTAATCAGATAATTTTATGACCATCGCGCAAGGATTCGAACCTGCGCTGTGCATGACGACAAGAGGCCCCCATGTTACAATGACGAGACGCGTGAAAAGGATTCGATCTGGTCCTTACCCCTCCCACGAGTGTGCTTGGTCGTGTGGTAAAAATGAGAATAGGGTTGCAGGTAGTGACCTTCTCAATCTCGAGAACCACTAAGTGTTCTGAGTTCGTACGATTTTAAGCATCAGTGGTCGAGCGGAGTAAGGCGGCAGTCATGGGGGCCTCTTGTCGTCATGTACAGCGCAGGTTCGAATCCTTGCGCGATGGTCATAAAATTATCTGATATATACATATATGATTTGTGTATTCGCTGCTTAAGAACATAACACCAAATCTTTATCAACAAATTGTAATTATAAGTAGATCATCAAACTATAACACATTTAGATAACCCTATTGTCAGTTCCATAGAATTTATTTATCATGCTGATGTATTAGAAAAAATAGAGATAGACTATTAATATACTCGTGTCGACTGTTTGATTAAACAGCTCTGATTATGGGATTCGTAACCTATGCCCTGTGACTATAATACCTGCATCACGGGAAACTGACGTTGGGGGACCAAGTTGTCTATTCTGAATATCTTCCGTGGTAGCACTCCAGGCTCATGTTTGTCTAGCCACGCAGTGGTTCCCAATTTTTTTTTTTTTTAGTTTTACAATTATACGTACTAAGTTAACCTTAATCCTAATGCCGGGTACCGTAATGTTCTCTTGATTTTATTTTATTTTATTTTATTTTCAATTTTTTTGTCAGCCCTTCATTACCCCCGAAAATGTGTTACATCCCCCCCAGGGGGTAATTTACCCACATTTTGGGAACCATCTAGTGTAACATGGTGTAGTGTTCAAATTCTGTAGGCAGAGTTATCGTGGACCACTAAGTTTAAACATTGTAATAATGACAAATCACATAAAGCACATGATACGATTAAACATAGAAACAACACCATTATTGGAGATAGATGAAATTCTAGAAAGTAAAGCTCTGCACATTGCGATTGCTAACTGCGTTAGTGGTTTAATCGATAGCGTGCTGGTTTAAAATTCGCTCAGTTGAGGGCTTAAACCCCACACTCATTTCTGATCCTCAGCAAAGACTATTACCTGCCCAAACCGTCCAAGCCCATGAAGTAAAGGTGATGTCTTCGATCGCAGGTACGCGCCTCTTTGGGTATGATTCTCACCTAAATTCACTTCTCTTTCTTCTGAAGAAAAATTCATCAAGTAGTCAAGAAGTACAAACCTATTCAAAGACTTAACCTTCCCTGATTCTGATGATTTTCCATGGTTTTTCCATTGTATTACTAAATTTGTATTTTTTAATACTTAAACCATGTTTGTCTAAAAATTGATGAAAGTCCCATTAAAAGCTATAAATATGTTATAAAGAGTTATAGCATTAAAGATGAATATACTCTTCCAATTATCACACAATTGAACGTAAACTCTGGCCTCAAACTCTTCAGCAAAGAGGTCAACCGGATGTCAAGTACTGAACAACTTTGGAAATCATAGAAAGCAACGCAGCGAATAGAATACTTTTCTATTGCAGACATTAGATGTATCGTTCAATTTTCTAAAGTTTAGAGATATACTGAAAGGATTGACTCTAACAATTCAATATATTTTGACAATCAACGAACAAACATATATCCTGAACCTACTCAGTTTTCTAACGCCTTGACGTTTCGAGAGGAGAAGCAGGAAGAATGATTTCAAGTTATATGTGATTTGTTTCTTTTAGTTATATCTGCAAGAGGGTGTTTGACCTCTCTCCCTCGCCCATCCCCCATCTCTCTCTCTCTCTCTCTCTCTCTTTAGTTCTTTATTATTATTTTCGTTGTTGATGTTCGTGTTCTTGTTATTATCATTACGATGAAACTGAGTCGTTTTATGATGATTTAAGTCAAGTAATGGATAAATAAAAAGTAAGTACACGTTGGTAATAATGCTGAAGTGGGGAAGAAGATGGTTGATAAGACGTGTATTGGTAAGTTTGGAGTAGGTGAAAAAAATGACAGAGGCGAGATGTTAGTCAATTTTGCAGAGAACTACAACATGAGGATAATTAACACTTTCTTCCAAAAGCGTGTAGGTCGTAAATGGACGTGGAGAGGTCCAAATGGGGCAACAAGGTACGAAATAGACTTCATATTAGGAGATGAGAGCAAAAGCGTTAACAATGTTACGGTGAAAAGGTTAACATACTGTAGGTAGTGACCATAGAATGGTAGGTTGCACAGCTAAATTCAATTTCAAAGCCGAGAGAAGTAAAGTAATTTTAAAAAAGAAAATAAGCCTTGCAAAGGTTAAAGATAATAATAAGAAATTTCTGTTAGAAATTAAGAATAGATTCGAAGCTCTGAGAAGTATTGAGGACACCATGAAAGATATTAATTTGAATTTAGTGAATATCATTAGAGAATCGGCAGAGAAAGTAGGATGTACAAAAAACATTAGAGAAAAAAATACTCCCAAGCTACAAATGACCTTATTAAAAGAAGAAGGACCATGCAGGTTAAAAGCAGGAGAGACGAAATAGATAGAGTAGAACTAAACAAGCTTATCAACAAAAGGTAGAGATTAGAGAAAAGAAAGAGAAACATGGATGAAACAGAGGAAACTATTCGGAAGGGTAAAAGTATTAAAGTGACTGAACGCAAACATACTTTAGGAAGACAGCAAATTATATGTTTGAAAGATAGAAATGGAAAAATCATTAAATGTAGAGACAAAATGGTAAAAAGAGTAGAAGAATTTTAACCAAGAGCTTTACTCGTCGAGGACCGTAGTTGAATCAGTAACTTCACGTGTAGACGTTGGTAGTGTACCGGAGATTACAAAAGAAGAAGTAGAATTTGATCTAAAAACTATGAAACGAGGAAAAGCACCTGGAGAAGATGGTATATCGATAGATCTGTTAAAAGACAGGTAAATTAGTTCATATTGAATTAGCTGAGTTGTACACCCAGTGCTTACGTCAAGAAAGCATTCCTGATGTGTGGTGCAATGCTATAGTGATTTTGCTTCATAAAAAAAAAAAGAGAGAGACCATAAGAACCTTCGTAACTATCGACCGATTAGCTTGCTATCAAATGTATATAAAGTATTCTCCAAGATCCTTACAAATAGACTAAGTAAAGTTTTAGATGGAAACCAACCGATAGAACAGGCAGGCTTTAGGAGCGGATATTCGAACCTAGACCATTTGCAGACAATAAACCAGCTAATCGAGAAAACGACAGAATACAATATACCTCTGTGTTTAGCCTTTGTAGATTACGAGAAGACCTTTGATTCGGTAAAACAAATAGTAATACTAAGCTTGTTACGCAAGCAGGGTACAAACAAACAGATGGTAAAAGTTCTTGAAAAGATTTATGCAAAAGGTACCGCTATAATTCTACTACATAAAAATAGAGAAAATATTAAGATCGAGAAAGCAGTACGGCAAGACGATACAATTTCACCGAAACTATTCACAGCTTGCTTGGAAGATATTTTCAGAAGATTGAGTTGAGAAGAGAAAGGTTTAAAGATTAATGGCGAATATTTGAACCACCTAAGATTTGCGGATGACATTATTCTTAGTTCAGAAAAAGCAGAAGACTTGTTAGATATCCTGAGTGATCTAAACAAGAAAAGTGTCAAAGTAGGTTTAAAAAATAATAAAAGTAAAACCAAAGTAATGTTCAGTACGAAAGTTCAAAGTAAAGATATTGTAATTGATGATGAGAGTCTTGAGGAAGTTGAAGAGTATAGATATTTAGGCCAGATGGTGAAAGTGACGAAAGACCATGATAATGAAATAAAAAGACGCATTATAATTGGTATATATATATATATATATATACATATATATATTTATGACGTATATATGCATATATATATGTATGCAAAGTAGACCACTTGGAAAAGGATATAGTTAATAGAAATACATAGAATGTATATACATGAAAAAGGAACAAGGACAGTTTTCATAAGGGTAGAGGACATTTAGCCCCTGGAAGGCGGGCTGTCAGGTCGCAAGGGTCAACATGTCCACTAATGAGGGTGGGGTGACATTAGGTCACAGTCGCAGGGTTACATTTTACTTGGTATAATTTTGCTTATTTGTTGACAGATAAAATTGTCAAGTTTATATAAGCCCTTGTGTAGGTTGGTATTTTGATCACTGGTGGTATGGATCAACCTACACTCTATTAAGTTTCTTACTATTATGTTGTTAGTATAATAGATTGCATGGGCATTACCACAATCAACTGGATGATTATTCAATTCAATATGCTTAAAGATTCCTCTGGAATTATTGTCATCCCTAACATTTTTCTTATGTTGTTCAATTCTAATGTTGAGGGCCGTCGCATTCGAGAACGAACTTCATCAGTTACGATCGGAATTTCGCGAATTTTTAATATGTTATATGTACATATACTACGATGTTCTCCACCAATTTTCATATAATTTGGTTGAAAAACAATGAAGTAATAAAAAAACTGTTTTTTGACAAATCAAAAACGTTCTATCTTCTCATTTATTCATTGACTGAACATGCTGAAAAAAATACCACAGATACTTTATATCAATACCTAAATAAATTTTGTACAGTTTTTGGAATTTCTTCTTAGTTTAGGAGAAAAGAAATTATGTCCATTTTTTACATAGAATACAATATATGGACTTGTATCACAAAAAATTAAAGAAAACACGTAATTTTTTTTTACATAGAATACAATATATGGACTTTTATCACAAAAAATAAAAAAAACTATAATAAAAACATTGCAAATCTATTCAGCTTATAAATGCTTTAAATTTCATTAAAATCGGCCAAGTAGTTATGGAGGAGATAGAAAAAATGTAGAGAAAATTGTAGTTTTGAGATATTGAGCTTTGAAGCTCAAAATACATTTTCCTGAATCTTTTTATATTTTTTATTTAGATTTTTTACTCTGCGCCAATCTTCATGCATTCTATGTCATCAACATGTTATTATAAAGTGTAGCTGGTACCTGGTCCCCCCTTTTACGAGGTATTAGCCGCTCAGAAGGCGAGGGTTTCAGGAGGCACCACCTCCCTCATTGTCGCCAGGTTCGCTTACTAGAAAGCTCCCGGCTGGTAATCGAAGCTGAACGATAGTTTTCTCTTCCTCTTTCTGGTCTTTGGTGTCCCTTTCCGTTCTGTGTCTTTGTCTTGTTCCTCAAGTGCTTTTGTAATGATGGGATTGACTCCAACCAAGTGAGAAAGAAGATTATGTGTCCTTCCAAAGTTATGATCAATGACAGTCGCTCTTGTGACGAAAAGCACTCGGAAGAGACTGGCAAACTTTGCTTTTGAGCATCTTATCCAAACTTTTGAATGAAAACTCTCATTTGGATTTTGGGTTGCCCCCTTGAGACATCTCCGAAGAATGTCCGGGGCAGTCAGATCTCTATAGACAGACTTGATGAGCTCTAACTTTTCATAGGAGATCTTGGCCAGGTAGAGCGACTTTGTTTTGTGGCTGACAGGTGTGTTGCCTTCTGCATGTGCTCGGTTGAAGAAGCACCAGCTGTCTGCTCCACGTGGGCAAAAGTGATGCGCTGGCTTCTCATCACTCGACGTCAGGTGGAAGTATGTCGCCCACACGGCCTTTCTCATTGTATCATAGTCAGTGTTCACATTGTCACGGATCGCCTTCCCGTAATATGATCCGAGAAGATCAATGACTTGATCAGTCAACATGTGGGCACCTCCTAACAAGCTCCTCTTCATCTTCTTGCCAGTCTTTGTTGTGATTACTTCACTCGCTTCCTTCTTGATGTTGCGCAGTCTGGTCCCCATCCTTTTACTGACGTGCTTTATACACTCCTCCTTGATGACAGGGTCTTCGTATGGCCCTTTTCCATCGTTCAGTTGGCATACTGCTTTGTATGCGCTTGAATCACCGTCACCAACGAAGGTTGTATATTTCATTTTGTAGTCTAGGGCAGTGGTTCTCAATCTGTGGTTCATGGAACCTTATTGGGTTACGGCAGTTCACAAGTGTTGCCGCCAGCCGAAAGCTACTAGGAGTTCGTGGATGCAAAACGATTAGATTTAGTGTTGAAGTCATCTCCAGGAGGTTAGGTAACAGCATTGCATAAGTTCGGGGTATACGTGAAAATAGGTTGAGAACCCCAGGTCTAGGGATCAGGACCACATTCGTACGGCTGCTTCTCTCTCCATTGCTCCCGATTTGCCATAATTTCTTTTTTTTTTTTGACAGACGTATCTTTTGGCTCCCCTCCTGCTCCCATCCTTGCACCTGGAACAGTAATTACAGAGGAGCTCCAAGTCAATCACAGTTCCGGTATACACATCTATCACAAACCCGATGCCGATGTGAAACTTATGACCACGGGTCATCCACGACCCGTCAAAGCAAACATCGCAGTTGATGTTACCATTGGCGTCTGGCTGCGACAGGTTTTGGTTGAGATAATACTGCTATAGTTTCTCTCTTCCCTTTTCCATCATTATTCCATACCATTTACCCATCTCTTTATATAGGTAAGAACAGTGTTGATTGTATACACCTGCTGATAAGTCTCTACCTGAGATGTATGGAGCCTGGTTTTGTAGTCCAGCTCGTTCTCCACCTGTGATTAGACTTACATAAACCTGGAGAATGTTCGTTTCTGTCAGTTTTCCAAGGGAAGTTGAAGAAGCGTCACACAGGATTTTATCACAACTGTCACACTGTAATTGCGCATGGGTGTCGAAGTGCTTCCTTTCCAATGAAGTTTTTACAGTGCCCTTACAAGACCTCGTCCGACAATTCACACTATTGAATAATTCTTGTAGCTGTGATTCTGAAAGTATAACTTTCATATCATACTTTTTCTGAGCAACAGGCAAAACACTTGTCATTAGTTGTTTCCTTTTTATGTGAGATGTCAGTTTATCATTATTTGCTATTTACCTGTTTGTTTATCATTTTATTGTATCTATGTATGATTTATTTTATCTATTATTATTTATATTATAATAATTTCTATTTTATTTTATCTATTATCTTTTATCAGTTATATATATATTTTTTCGCATTCGACCTAGTTATGGACCCAAAGGTCTCCTGTCGGCATTCTCCGCCTTTGTAATTCTTTGTATATATATGTATATATATATATATATATATGTATATGTATATGTACATATATATATATATATATGTATATATGTATGTATTTGTATGTATATATATATATGTGTATATATACATATATATATATATATATGTATATATATATATATATATATATAATATATATATGTACATAATATATTAAAACACAAACAGAATGGTCCCTAGTAGATATATTTTTCACCTTATCAACCACATTGTCTTTTCCAAACATAAACAAGACTAACTAGGACCTCCAAGGACGAATATATTGAAACGTACTCGAGAGTATTTCACTTTAAGAATATCTTCCAATGAAACTTTTGTTCGTCTTGATCGTGTGTGATAGTAATCAGAATGGAAAAGTTAATTTGTGTTATAAGATGAAATATATATATATATATATATATATATATATATATATATATATATATATATATATATATATATATATATATATATATATATATATACATATATATATGCTTACATAAAATAAAAGACTTGTGTTTATGTGTATGTGTGTGTGTGTGTGTGTGATTCACCATGGTCTTGTATCATGTGTTGGACTCGTGATTGATAGCTGCTACCCTCCCAGAAGAGAGCTCAGAGCTTACCTATGACCGATGTATGGGTAATGCTGTGACCTCACACGCACATAAAACACAATCCCCGCCCACGAGAGTTGGAGTAACGACTCGCAGCACAGCGATACTGAAATTATTTCAGCCCTGTGCGAGATTAGAACTCGGACCACCGTAGTGGCGGCCGCGATTGCTACCACTGCGCCGTCGAGTCGTGTGTGTGTGTGTGTGTGTGTGTGTGTGTGTGTGTGTGTGTGTGTGTGTGTGTGTGTGTGTGTGTGTGTGTGTGTGTGTGTGTGTGTGTGTGTGTGTGTGTGTGTGTGTGTGTGTGTGTGTGTGTGTGTGTGTGTGTGTGTGTGTTTGTGTGCGTATGTGTGTGCGTGTGTGCGTGTGTATGCGTACATACCTCGTTCACTTTATTCACTACAAGATACACTTTACATTGTTTAAGATAAGCTATTCCTTTTTGCTATTTCATAAATTTGTCAGTGTTGAGTTTAGTAAAGGTTTTTGGTGTCACTCATAATAAAACAAATAAAGAATGCCCCTTAAGATGGTATAAATAAGTTCTTACTAATCTTGAAATACTTAAAACTGTATCTTAATTTCCTATTTCTTAAATTCTTGACTTGTAAGCTATTTCGATTACCCTACAATGAATCAGTGTATCAATAGATGGGGCGACGCAGAACAAAAATAAATAAATAAAAGAGAAGAGAAGAAAACGAATAGAATGTCTGCTGCAATGGAAATAACGAAGCGAATAGTTAATAAAGAAAGCTATGAATAAGATAATGAGAATGAGGAGGGAACAATGGAAGAAGAAGAGGAGGAAAAGTAAGAGAATGTGGGGAAAGTAAATAATATAAATGATTCTGATTTAAGTAACGAAATTCACTCCTCTCCAGGAAATCCGTGCTGCTTAATGGCCGAGTGGGTTAGAGCGTCGCTATTTTTGGCGTGGGTTGGGAGTGGAGTCGGATCGAGGCCTACCAGCAGAGAGCGAGTTCGCGTTAAGGGAAAACTCAATTAGATTCCCAAACTCGTTAAGTCCTTCGTAAGGATACATCGTTCTAGTCTCCTCTAAGAAGTTTGTTACGTTCCCCCAACTCATGAGTTACAATGAACACAAAAAAATAATTATGTAAAACTTAATACTCGTAGAATAAATTAGATAAAAAAGAAGTGGCTCAAGTAGAAACCCTGCATGAGTTGTGCTTTAACAGCCAACGCTTGATGAAAGAATGATCATATAGTTTTCAAAATCCAAGCTTTGGTAGGGGCATTCATGTTTAACTGTCTCGCAGAGCCTTAAGGTTTTAGTTTGAATAAATACACACATACGTACATATATACATAACTTTATGCATACATACATATGTACATACATACATACATACATACATACATACATACATACATACATACATACATACATACATACATGCATACATACATACATACATACATACATACATACATACATACATACATACATACATACATACATACATACATACATACATACATACATACATACATACATACATACATACATACATACATACATACATACATACATACATATATACGTACGTACTTGTACATACATACATATGTAGCGATGGTACTGTGAGAAGAGAAAGATATTTTGGTGAGTTCGTCTCCTCTATTTTAAGGTACGAGTGAACTGGTTTTACATGCGGCAGGAGCCGATACATATACCACGTGGGTCACCGTGGTGTGTAATTACACAATTGCACTGGATTAGGTTAGATCGGGTCAAGAAGGGTCGCACTGTCAGAGACACGTCAGCTCGTGGGCGACATGATGCGCGTTCTATGCCACGTGGTTATCGTGGTGTGTACAATATTCCCCTCTCAAAATTACCTCGGTTTCAGAGGGCGTCCTGCACGTGAGAATTTGGTAGGCGGACTGTCGAGGTCTGCCAGTTTTCTTGTAGTTAAGTGTTTCAGGATCCTCCCGTTACTCTCTGGCGATAGCTGCGTAGTCGAGGCCGAGTTGAACTGTGTCGATGGCTATTCGGGAGAGGGCGTCTAGGACGGGATTCTTTGTACAGGGTACGTGCCTGATGGTGCAATTGAACTCGGCGGTGGCGGAGAGGTGGCGGCGCTGTCTGGCAGACCAAGCGTCCTGTTGTTTCGTGAAGGCGTGCACCAGAGTTTGATGAACGGTGTTGGTGATAAATGAGGAGCCTTCGAGAAAATGGCGAAAGTGGCGGACGGCATGATGGATGGCGAGTAGCTCTTTGTCGAAGGTGCTGTAGTTGAGCTCGGCCTTGGAGAGTTTCCTGCTGAAGAAACTGAGGGATGTAGGTCTGCCACGGAGGATTTGTTCGATCACACCTCCTATGGTGACACTGGTGGCGTCCGTTGACAGTTGTAGCTGGGCACCTGGTGCAGGGAAGGAAAGGGTTGACGAAGGCAGCTTGCATGGCGGGGTTCCACAGGTCCTTCGGTTTTCCTTGAAGGGCGTTATAGAGTGGGTGCATTGTTTGAGCAATGTTATGGAGGAAACGGTGGTAAAAATGACCATCTCAATAATTTTCTGCAGGGCTTTGATGGTAGTAGGTTTGGGAAATTTATCGACTGCGGTGACTTTATTCTGCAGGGGACAAACGCCGTCAGGAGAGGTGAGGCGTCCCAAAAATGGGACGGGTTTTTTCCCGAAGCTACATTTGTCAAAGCGGACAACGAGGTCGTTGTACTGGAGACGCTCGAGGATGGTCCTCAGGTGCTAGAGATGCTGGTCAGGCGAGTTGGAGAAGACCAGAATATTGTTGACGTAGGAGACGCAGAAGTCGAGGTCGCAGAAGATGCCGTTCATTAGGTGCTGGAAGGTCGCACCAGAGTTTCGCAAGCCGAAGCAGGAGTAATTAAAGGTGTACGTCCCAAAGGGAGTGGAGATGGTGGTCTTGGGGATGTCTTTTGTATATATCGGAACTTGGTAGTAGCTCTTCAGGAGGTCCAGTGTCGAAAATATCTTGGCGTCGTTGAGGTATGTGGTGACGTTGGCGATGTTTGGGAGTGGGTAGTGGTCAGGTTCCGTCATCATGTTCAGCTACCAGTAGTCCCCACAGGGGCGCCAGGAACCATCGTTCTTCTTGACGAGGTGGAGAGGGGAGGACCAAGGGCTGGAGTCATTTTTGGCAGAGGCCTAGTCTCTCCATCTCTTGGAAGGTTTTCTTGGCTAAGGCGAGTTTCTCGGGCGGTAGGCGGCGGTATTTGCCAAAAACCGGAGACCCAGGCGTCTTGATGCAGTGGTACACGCCATGTTTAGCTGGCGTCTGTGGTGTCTGTCGCAGCTCAGGCTTGAAGACGTTGGGGAATTCCGTGAGCAGGTGGGTGTAGGATATTCTAGCGTCGATAGCGGCGACCGTGATTGGCTGCGGCGCAATTTGAAGAGTGTCAAGGCGGATGCGGTTGCGCAGACTAGACGGCTGTTGACGACGTCGACTAGTAACCTGTAATGAGCGAGGAAGTCAGCACCGAGAAGGGGCGTCTTGATGTCTGCCAGGAAGAAGTTCCAGGAGAACTGGCGACTCCCGAAGGTGATGTTTAGGCGTTTCCACCCGTAGGTGGCTATGGTGGTGCCGTTAACGGCGACGAGCCTAACGCCAACGCCCTTGGGGACCCGGCGTTCTGCAGAGGATGTAGGAAAGATAGACCTGCAAGCGCCAGTGTCTACAAGGAAACGACGTTTAGAGGCCTTGTCGTTGATGTAGAGACCCCTTGCGCAAGTAGAGGCTAGCTACATCCTAGCTGGCATTTCTTCGCGAAGGTGATGAATCTTGTGTGGTAGTAGCACAGATGTAGAGGGGAGGTGGTCCGGTATCGCTGCTTTTCCTGGTGTTGTTAGCGCCTGTTGGCTGGCGATACTGCTGCGGCGGAGATTTAGTCTGTGACGTTGTCAGCAGCACAGACGTCCTGACTCCTTGCTGTGGTGGCGTGGGAGTCGACGAGATGGTCCGCTTTCCATGAAATTTCGTCGGTGGTCATGTCCTCGGCGTTGCCAAGGGCGGATCGGACGGGCGCTGGGATGCGTATGAGCCACAACTGACGAAGCATATCGACGTTTCTGCTGGTTCTGTTGGCTGTCGGTCGATAGACATCATCTACAGGTATGCTGTAATTGGTTTAATGTCCCCTAGTGGTTGTTGGGAGAGTTGGAGGATTTTTGCGGTTCTGGAGGCTGCTGACGGTGTGAATTCCTGAAGCAGGTACTGTTTCATAGCGTCATACTGGATAACGCCTTCGTGTTGATTGAGCCATTGGTAGATAAGTGGGAACACATCCTTAGGAATCGCCTCGAGAACATAGTCTGCCTTTGTTTGGGATGCGCTTATATTCCGTATGCGGAACTGGATTTCCGTCCGGCGAAAACAGGAGGTAGTGTCGACCGTGGAGAAGGGTGGCAGCTTCAGGGAGACGGCGTTGACGGTGTTGGGAGCGGGCAGCGTGGCGTAGGGGGAGGCAGCGGTAGATGGGTTCATTGTCGCTCCGAATGGTCACCAGAGTAGCGATGC
>NC_134789.1:64088536-64096036 GCF_046742065.1 Oratosquilla oratoria
TTTGGGCAAAGTCTTTCTCTTAAACAATTGCTGTTGAATGCTAAAGCACATGTGGCATCAATTATTTTTAGAGAACATTTCTCTTCATGGTTCAAACTCTGGAGGAAAGTACGAAAGTCGTCAGAGTGGTTGTACATTTTATACCGACTGCTGTTTCAACCATTTCACATGGTCATCTTCAGGGTAAAAATTATTACAAATGTGAAATACATTAGAATATAGAAGAAACGTTCTTTTCATTGCATGTTATGATTGTTTACCGTAGCTGTCACCAGGCGATTTTACTATGTTTAGGGAAACCCACTCTTCAACGAAAGAGTTAAAGTAGAATTAATACATTATTCGTTTCATTTGCAGATTTTGTATGAATTAACATTAGCTAAATTTAATAGACTGAAATTGAGTTACCAGACCAAAAGAGGTTGTAAATAACTTAATAAAAACTCTTAGTTTTGTACATGTTATTACTAGATATATTCATGAAGTTGAATTTGTTTAGGGAGGTAAAAAATAAAAATAACTTAATGAATATCCTACCGTTTGTACGAGTTATCAACAGTTAAGCTTTTTGTTAAAGTTTTACTACCAGGCCAATAGAGATAAAGGTTTTCTTGATAAGTACGTTTAGATTTGTATAAATTAACGCCAGGTATATTCAACAAATTATGATTGTTTTATTATACCAAAAGAGGCTGAAAATACCTCGTAGTTTTATAAAAATTAATATGAATATATATATATATATATATATATATATATATATATATATATATATATACAGTATATATATATATATATATATATATATATATATATATATATATATATATATATCTAACAAGTGAAAATCCTGTTGCAACGGCAAAATAAAATAAATTTATATTGGTATACAATTTACATTTTGTGCGACTTAATATCAGATAGATTCAATAAGTTAAAATTGTGTTACCGGGCAAAAAGTGAATAAAATTGGTTATATACATATACTGAGTTTTGTTGATTAACATAATAGAATTTCTTTTATGAGGCTGCAATTACTCCTGCCTTGTTTTCTTTTAAAATATTGACTACATTGAAATTGAGTTTGGTAATATTTGACCTAATTATCTTTCCTTTATTGATGTCACAATTTGAATCATAAACTTTTTAATTATTATACAAAAATTGCAAAGCCCATTAAATGATAAAATCTCTGTAGTTTGTTATTCAACTCAAAAGAATTCATTATCAGATGGTATGAGATTTTGTGTTTGTGAAATGACATTATTTTAACATTTTCATACATTCATATGCTCATAAGTTTATAAACATAGATGATATGTATATTGAACAGCAGTATGTAACACATTTAACATTACTATTTAGACATTTAAACAAGACATTTGAGGAAAGGCATGTCCGGGGATATTAACTAATTAGTTTAAAGTCTATGATGAACTTTGTTAACCTCCTGCGAGTGACTGGGTATCCAAATGAATAAATAAATAAATAATTAGATTAGTAAATGGATATATAAATAATAAATAGATATATAAATCAATCAGTCAATCAGTCAATGGATAAATAAGTAAACAAATAAATGAATGCATGAATGAAAAAATAAATAAACAAATAATGAGTAAACAAATAGCTGAATAAATAGATAATTACATTAACATCTACGTAAAAATAGATAAATAAATGAATAAATAAGTAAAGAAACAAACAAATGAATAAAAATTCAAACAGATAATAAACAAATTACAAGTAAATAAATGAATAAATAAGGAAATGTTAGATAAATAAATAAAGTAATGGATGGATGTATAAATAAAAAGATAAATGAAAGAATAAATAAATAAAAACACATAGATGAATAAACAGATGAAAAGAAGGTAAATCTGTTTTATACTATGGTATATGTGTTGTCAATAATAATTGTACTATTTTATCTTAATGCATATATATATATATATATATATATATATATATATATATATATATATACATATACATATATATGTTTATATATATACACGTATATATATACGTATATATATATACATATACCTATATGTATATACATATATATATATGATGGGGGATTTCAATTTTACTGACATTGATTGGATGACCCTTGAACATGGCCATATAGGTAGTCGCTCGATTGATTTTCTTGTGACAATTACTTAATTCAGCATGTAAAAGAGCCCACAAGATATGGAAACTTACTCGATTTATTGATCACTAGCCGCGAAAGCATGGCAACTGATGTAGAAGTCGGTGAATCTGTTGCAAATAGCGATCACAACTTAGTCAGATTCAAACTCCTAAACAATTTTAGAATAGATACTTGTGCTTCTAAAATACCCGATTTCAGTAAAGCTCAGTTCATAGAACTACGTCAGGAGCTTCAGCTTACAGATTGGGAGGAAAAATTAAACGAAAGGCCTGTAGATCAGATGTGGGAAATATTTCAAAATACGCTCACTAAAATGATTCAAACTTACATTCCTTTTAAGGACAGACGTCCCCCAAATCAGGCTCGCCCAAAGTGGCTCGACAAAGAAACTGAAAAAAGTATTGCTAAAAAGAGACAGGCTTATAAGAAATATAAGTGCTCGGGTGCATCTAATGACTATGAAAGTTATGTATCAATACAGAGAGATTTAAAAAAGACAATAAGAAAAAGAAAACAACAATACGAAATGAAACATCGCTGATAAATCCAAAGAGAATCCCAAAGAATTCTATAGTTACATTAGAGATAAAAAGGTTGTTAGGAATCACATTGGTCCACTATTATCTGCTGACGGTCAAATTGAATATTCAAATGAAGGAATGTGTAATCTCTTAAACAATTATTTTAGCTCGGTATTCGTAAACGAAACACCTCAAAGTGAATTCCAAACTGAAACCTGTGAAAAGTCTGGGGTAAACTTACTCACTACGGTAAATATAACAAAAGAAACAATTAAAAGGTGTATAGACAAACTCAAAGTTAATAAAACACCAGAACCTGACGGTTGGCATCTAAGAATTTTAAAGGAAATGAAAAATGAGATTGTTGTTCCAATAGAAATTATTTTCAAGAAATCCATCATATCCAGAGATGTCCCAAGAGAATGGAAGCTAGCTAACGTTACTCCCATATTCAAAAAAGGTGACAAAAAGAATCCAAATAACTATAGGCCTATAAGCTTGACTTCAATCGTAGGGAAAATGATGGAAACTATCATCAGAGATGCTATCGAATATCATCTAGAAAGTAACCGTTTGATAAATGATAGCCAACATGGTTTCAGACGGAAACGTTCTTGCGTGACTAACTTACTCGAATTCTACAACACAGTTATCTCGAATTATGACAAAAAAAAACAATATAGATTTAATATATCTAGACTTTGCAAAAGCTTTTGATACCGTCCCACACGAAAGACTACTTACTAAATTAGCTTTGCATGGAATAAGTGGTAGCCTATTAGGTTGGACTAGTAATTGGTTGAAAGGTCGAAAACAGAGAGTTGTTTTAAATGGAAAAACTTCTGGATGGAAAAGTGTTGCAAGTGGAGTTCCTCAGGGTTCCGTTCTTGGGCCACTTCTATTCATAGTATATATAAATGATATAGACCATGGACTAAAATCTACTGTTTCCAAATTTGCTGATGATACAAAACTGTGCGGAGTGGCAAATGATCACTCAAACCAATTAGATATTCAAGACGATTTAGATAAATTACAGCAATGGTCTGAAAAGTGGCTAATGAAATTTAACACAAGTAAATGCAAGGTAATGCACATAGGTAAAAATAACAGCAAGTACGATTACAAGTTATTTGGAAATTCGTTAACAAAAGTGGATAGTGAAAAAGATCTCGGCGTAATTATCAGTAACGACCTCAAATCATCCAAGCAGTGTATTTCAGCCTCTGAGAAAGCAAATAAGATTCTGGGATTGATTGCGCGATCTTTTGATTTCAAAAGTCCATCACTCATTAATAAGCTATATAAATCGTTAGTTCGTCCACATTTGGAATATGCTGTTTCCGTATGGTCACCGAATCTCATTAAAGACATTGACAGACTGGAAAAAGTACAACGGCGAGCCACAAAACTGATTCCAAATATCAAAAATAAATCATACGAAAATCGACTTAAGCACATGAATCTGTTTTCCCTAAAAAAGCGTAGACTCAGAGGTGACTTGATACAGGTCTTTAAGATTTTAAAGGGAATTGACAACATCAAAAGTGACCAAATTTTCACATTGAATGAGAATCAGACAAGAAACAATGGTCTCAAACTGTCCGGAAATAGATTCAATTTGGAAGTAGGTAGAAACAACTTTGCCAACCGTGTAGTTAATGAATGGAATAAACTTCCTGCACAGGTAGTGCAATGTAGTTCAGTTCGAAGCTTTAAGAATCATTTAGATAAATACCTAAGTAAGATGCTGTAATTATTATAATTTATGTTATATTATTTGTTTTTGTTTTGTTATAATTTGTCTGTCTGATTTTCATTTATTATTAGTTATATGTCAATTTATTATCATTTACTATTTACCTGTTTGTTTGTTATTCAACTATACCAATGCATTTATTTATGTATTTTAATTGTTATTTACATTGTTATAGTTTTAACTTATTATTAATATGATTTTTTTTTTTTTTTTTTTTTTTTTTTTTTTTTTTGCATCCGACCTAGATATGGACCAAAAGGTCTCCTGTCGGCATGCTTTGCCTTTGTAATCCTTTGTAAATATATATATATATATATATATATATATATATATATATATATCCATATATACACGTATATATATCTCATTGAAAGTGATGGCTATTTGTGCACTTATTATTTTCTTAAGAGTACTTTCCATATTTCTTACTATGGACTTGTTCCCCTTTGAAAGGAGGTTTATGACTTTACTATAGCTAAATTGAAAATTCGGGTATAAGACCCTTCTTTAGTGACTTAGGATACTCTTACTTTGTGGTAAGGGAAGAATTTTCCGAAGAATGAAGTGATTATATTACATTTTATATGTTTTTGTTTGTACTTGCTCTTCACTGGAGAAGGTCGCTTTGAAGTAAATATTGATATATTGTTCCTTTTTCCGTTTATCGTTCTTGTTGCTGTTGTACTAATTATCCACAATTTCCTTCGTTTGCCGTGTAATGTTCTTGTTGGCGAATCCACTGTTAATTAACACATGGGTCGAGCGCTCGATTTCATTATGAACTTCCAACTAAATGCTACAGTGAGTGAGCGCCCTCCTGATATAAGCACGTATGGTGGAGTCTTTGTACCTCTGAGGGAGCTCTTTACTTCCATGCAAGCAATGGCCTGGATTAGTGTCTTTCACATAGACGTATTCTCTTTTTCTGCATGAGGGGACGGAGAAGGAGGGGGTCGCCGAATTTATGAAGCGGCCTTGCTGTGGATGTGCTGTGTCTTGCGACACTGCTTTTGACCCAGGGCAGTGGACAGGATGCAGGGATGACCCGTCATCCAGGAGGTGCCAAGATAAGAGGGAGGGAGGAGGGTGGAGGGGAGTGGAATATATAGGAAATGGAATAGGTGGGAGTGGTTTCTATGCCTTTTTCTTTTTGACTACCCCCCGTGTAGGGGGGAAAACCCTTTGGTATGTATGTACATAGACGTCTGTGTTAAAAGAGTTATCAATCTGCTTCACAAAGATATATAGGATTGGCAACGATCCATCGGCGCTAGATTCTGTTGTAAAAGACAGTGCGGAGGTTTCTTGTAGGCATAGTATAAGTAATTCTTTATATTCTTCGTTGGTGTTCTTGATAAATATATCATTGATATACGTCCGGTTTTTCAACTGTGTTAAAAGTATCTTCTTCAATGCTTCCCATAAAAAAGTTTGTTAGTGGAACTCTTAGGGGAGAACCCATAGCTACCCCATCTATCTGTCGATATTTGTTACAACGGTGACAAGAGTAGACAAATCTGCCTCTTATGTCCTCATCGACAGAGCTGATTATTTGCAGAAACTAGAAGCCATATTCAGTGATGAAACGAAATTCTCAAAATATCTAAAGATCCTAAAGAAACACTAAAAAGACAAAGTAAAAAAGTTCATCCAGACAAAAAATACGGCATTCAACAGGACTAAATACAGCAAGCCCTCTGCTGAATATGGGATGGGTTATTGCTACGGCATCGTTAAGACATAAAAACCTGGCAATAAACTCAGACCTATGATTTTCCAAATACCCAAACCAACTTACGGTGTAGCCAGGAAACTATGCGCGATACTGACACCATCTGTACCTTCTATCTATAGCTTCAACTCAGCAATAGAATTCCGGGATGTTTTAAACAAAATACATACAAGAGGTATTATTACATCGCTGGACGTAGAATTACCTATTCACTAATATCCAAGTTAACCACACTATTAACTATATCATCAAGCGCGCTTGCCATGATAACTTCACCCCTGAACTTAACATCCTTGAAATAGTACTACATGGCCTGCATATTTCTATACCAAAAAAGCACATTTCATCTGTTCCCATAGTAACAAATATCGACAGATAGAAGGGGTAGCATGGGAAACATTGTAGAAATGTTTAGCACAATTGAATAATCGGATATCTACTGCAGGTATATCAATGATAGGTATATTAATCTAGAGCGACAACGAAGAATATACAGAATTACTTAGACCACGCCTACAGGAAACCTCCAGACTGACATGTACAACAGAATCAAGCCCCGATGGGACGTTGCCATTCCTGAATATCCTCGTGAAGCAGACTGATAATTCTTTTAACAAAGACTTCTATGTGAAAGAAGCTAATCTAGGCCATTGCTTGCATGGAGGTAAAGAGCGCCCTCAGAGGTACAAAGACTTCACCATACGTGCTTACATTAGAAGGGCGCTCACGCACTGTAGCATTTAGTTGCAATTTCATAAAGAAATCGAGAGTTCGACCCATGTGGTCATTAACAATGGATTCTCCAAAAAGAACATTACTCGGCCCAACGAAGAAAATTGTGGATTACTGGTACAAAAAACGCAACAACGATAAACGTAAAAAGAAACAAGATATCAATATTTACTTCAAAGCCACCTTCTCCGTATAGTATAATGAGGAAGACAGAATAATTAAACAAATAACGAAGCGTTACATTAAACCAATCAACCCTGAAAAAAAAAATAATACTGTATAAGAACTTTTTTTTTATTAAGGAATACCCCCGCTAAGAAAGAAAACACTTTAAAGATCATATATCGTATATGGGTTCACTAGTAACTGTGAAGCCCTCCCTTCTTCATATATCGGTATAAAGACCATGAAGTTGTCTCGACGCCTAAGTTACCATCTAACAACATGTCAATAAGGAACATAGAACCGCTCACACAGAAATTTCATATGAATATGAAGATGTACGACGTCTGCCTTTATTAGAGGCATTATATATCAAAGACTTATATCCTAGTCTCAACATACAAGCTCAGGACTTCCAAGCGTTACCTTGCAT
>NC_134789.1:64103536-64108536 GCF_046742065.1 Oratosquilla oratoria
AATATCTGTAACACCAAATACTTACTGATCCTTAAAAACATTTTATTGAACTTATGCAAACAAAACATTTTTATATATCTATAAATTTTTTAGTAAATTGCTTGCTACAACTTCATACCGGAAAGTGACGAATAGTATTTGACGTCCTCATCCTCCTGAATACAATATATGATGTTAAACCAGCAACAATTAAGGAGAAAAAAAAACTAGAATATAAACATAATTAGAATAGTTGTTTGTGTTCGATCTCAATGGATTCTTGTTTACTTATTCTTAAAGGCGGTGATACTAGATACTCTGTTTAATTTGGGGAAAATAGAACATGTGAATTCCCATAATGCTATGAGTAACCTAGCTTATGAATATTTTTTTATAATGACAACTCTGCATCACAGACACATATCTAACTAGAGAAGCTTGTTGCACAAATACTGTATAATCCCGCAAATCTTCGTGTAACTCGATTTGCCAGGACGCAGGTTTGATATCTGTTGTTCTAAAATACCAGTTCTTGTTTCCAAAACTACGAAAGATATCTGCTTTTACCAGTAATGGTAGTCTATAGGTTATTGTCTATTTATTCAATTGTCTATGGACGTATGGTACCATATGATTTTGACACCAGAATCAATGGGAAGTTCCATTTACTTTGACTGGGTTCTTGCAATAAAATTTCAGTAATTAATTCATTTACAATGGCTTGCCTGGAATGTGGTAATCTATAGGCAGGTATATAAATAGGATGAGTCCTTGGTTTTAATTTGATCTGATTTTTTAGAACAGCTGTTTTGCTCAAGGCGTCCCCTGGCAAAGCAATTTCTTTATTGTGCTTCACAATCAATGCAATCAAGCTTACTTCTAGATATGGACAACAAGCAGGCTCTAGTTGACTCTTATATCTCTTTCCCAAATCTGTTTCTTTTTTAATTGAACATATTCATGAAATTTGTGATTCCACCTCCTCAGTACTCTTATTTAAAATCTTAATTGGTCTTACACAGACTTGAAAACATCCTATTTGCGTACCTTTTCTTAAGACTGTGTCTTTATTTAAAGTACTAATCACTAATAATTCTATCTTGTTCTTGCGTGTCTTATAAATACCTGAGTTCAATTTCAAATATTTTATCTTAATTGATTCTGGGATAGTTAAGTTTTCGGAGTCTACAGTGATTCCTTTCAACTGGACTTCTACCCTGGTAATGGCTCTGGAGTTTAATAATGTCAACTTTATTACGCCACCTTCCACAATTAGAAAAACTTCATTTGGAATTGATGAATTCTGATTAATTTCTGGGATTTCTTGAACATCTGATTCAGGTTTCCTATATTTGATTTTTCTTTGTTTTATTGGTTCTTGAATAGACCGTTCTGTCCTGCTACCATCCAATTTAGCGTTGTTAGCTTCCCTGTCTATCTCAATAGGTTCTCTTATCACAGATACTGGTTCAAAGTCTGGTTGATTTAAACATGAGATTAACTTTGATTCCACTAAGACCCCTAACTCAGGAGTACATATGATCCTGCCCTCTTTTCTCATATTTGCAAATCCTACCAATAAATCCCCTAGGAAAACAGATTCTTCTACAACTATCATTGGAATGTGGAAGTGCTCATTTTTATATGAAATAACATCTAACTCAGTCTTACCTAATATTTTCAACTGACTTCCTATTTCTTCTTGCAATGAGTATTGGATTTGTTCCAATATTTTCACTCCAGGTTCCAATTGGTTCTTTACTAGTTATAACATTGACTACAGATCTCGTATCGATAAAAAATCGAATAGGTCTATCGAAAACTCTACACGTAATGATGGGACCTACAAAAGTCCTTCCAATTGTTCTAATCAATTTACAATTGTCTTTGGTGGTGGTGTTTTCTTTCACCCTTTCATCACTCTTGTCTCTAACACAATAATGTTTATTTGTCGCTGTAGGGTTAGCTCTGTTGTTTTGTTCTATTCTATGTCTGGGGTTTGCCTCTCGTTTCTGTATGAATATGAAAATTTGGTGTTGATCTACAATCCTATGTTCTATATCCCAGTCTTTTGTGATACAAACAGAAAGGTGGGTTTCTACAATGATAATCGTCATAACCCTCATAATTGCAGTTTCTACAAATAGTCCTATAATAACACTCATGTGCTTTATAACCCCATTGATTACAATTAAAAATCTCATTTATAGCATTCCTTGAAGTGCTTCCAATTCTAAGCTCAGATCCTCTATTTCTGTAATCACTCCTAGAGTTCGTATTTTCTCTCATTTGTTGCATTCCTATTGTCATAGCATATGGACTGATTGTTTTACATTTTATATAACCATGGAGAAGGTGATATGTCTCCCCTAAGTCCATTGTTTCTTTAAGATCCCTGTATAGCTTTTCTGCTGTTAATCCATTACAATTATGTACCAATAGTGCAAATGCTATTAACTTAGTAACCTGAGAAACTTTAAACTTATCACTAGATCTTTCTGTCCAATCTGAATCCTTCAACATAGAAATCATACCCTTAGACCGTCTCTCTAAATATGCTAAATATTATTTGTTTGTTTCATTTGTTTTAGTTTCATTTATCATTGTATTCAAAGGCCTGATAAGATCATGATCACACTTTGACTTAAAATGTTTTATAGAACATTTTTTATAATCTTCTTATTTGATTATATCTTCTAATTGCTGGGGATTTATTATAAGCTTAGCCCTACCCTTTTCAGGATCTACATCTTCTTTTAAAACCTCTATATTCTTTTTATCATCTGACATGTTTTTTATCACTACTAGTGTATCAATTAAACTTAAAAAAACACTGTTTTTTCTTCCTTCAAAAAATTTGGAATATTCATTTGCGAGATAATTACCTCATTACGGAAAACTTCCGGGGACATACCATCAGCTGTTAATGCAATTTGAATCGACTGCTTCCCCTGTAGAGTCCTCATACGTACAACGCGCCCTCACACGCACATCAACCTCGTTTACCAGTTCGTCCTCCTAGTCATCTTCTCGTTCACTGGCTCGTCCTCGTTTAAGCGTGCACTGCGTGGTTTACGTGTGTTATGTGGTTACGTGCACTGCGTGGTAACATGCACTGCGTGGCTTCGTGCGGTGCATGGTTTTGAGTGCACCGAGTGATTTGCGTACCATGCGTGGTTCTGTATTGCTGCTTCCAGTTCTCTTCATACTCGTAGCCGTATCTTGCACGAATTCTGTGTGGCCCGTCTCTTCTTTAATAGTGTTGAGATTCGTCCCTAGCTGCCGCCACTTTTAACCTCCTTTTCGCATTCTCCCACCTTTCTCCACTCTCATTCGTTACTTTTCTCTTTCTTCACTTACACTTCTTATTACTGTTACTTCCTTTTAGAAATAAACTATTAATCGATATTCTAGACTCAGTCCCACCAAGTATTGTTTATTTGCATTGTCAGGCTCTTACATCTCACTTCCCTATATTTTTCTGTATAGGAGAATTAAGTATATTTTTTTTCTTCTGTATCTTTCCTGAGTTACTTCTCATACAATGTGTTTCTCTGAGATACACTCTATGAATTCCCCCAAAGAGCACACAAGCAAGGTCCTAGGTGAGCTTTACAGTGTCGTGGTAATTATTTAGTCTAATGATCTTTAATTATATATTTTTAAGATCCTACCCAAAGGGCGTCATCTTACAATCGTGAAACAATCTAATTTTCTCCTCCTCCATCCTTTCCCCAATCAGATTCGTTATTACAAGTATATATGCAATACTGTTTACATAAGTAATCTCGAATCTCTGCATTTCTCACTTAGTTTACAAGCTCTTAGTCAGCAATGGATAGAGGCCCCCGACCATTTTTATAACTCAAAGCCTAAGAACTGTGTTTTTTCCAAAACACCCAGCCCATAGAAATACAACACTCACCATCTACCCCTTTTTCTACCAACTTATCTACCAGCCTCATACAACAAGCTGCTGAAAATAAATGACGTTACACAACTGGAGGGTGCCAAAGAATACCTGAGATAAGTTTTTTTTTTTTTTGTAAAATCTTAGTAAGATGTTATGTTAACGCACATATACAAATACGCAAATACACACACACACACAAACAAACGAACATACACTCACAAACGCACGCACATAAATACACACATACACACACACATACACACAGAAACATAAAGATGCATGCGTGCACACGTCGGCTTGCTGGTATAGTGGTACCGTGCTTGACAACTAACTCGGTTGTTTTAGTACAAGTCCCTGCCCCAGGATCATAAGCATCACAGCCCTTTTCTCCGGAATACCAGCTCTGGAGCGCAAAGCGATATGCTTGCACGCGCGTCTATATATATATATATATATATATATATATATATATATATATATATATATATATATATATTTATGTATACATATATATATATATATATATATATATATATATATATATATTATATATATATATATTACAAAGGATTACAAAGTCGGAGCATGCCGACAAGAGACCTTTAGGTCCATATCTAGGTTGGATGTGAAAAAATCATAATAATGATAAATAAAAAGAATAAATGAATAAATCAAAACTATAATAATGTAGAAAGTAAAATACATAAATAAATGTATATATATATAGTTAAAAATAAACAAACTGGTAAATAGTAAATAATGATAAATTGAAATATAACCAATAATAAATGAGAATCAAAGTGACCAAATTATAACAAATATATGAACAATGTATATATGTATATATATATACATATATATATATATATATATTTATATATAAATATATATAGTTAAAGATAAACAAACAGGTAAATAGTAAATAATAATAAATTGACACATAACTAATAATAAATGAGAATCAAGCAAATAATAATAAACAAACAGACAAATGATAACAAAACATATAAACAAATAATATAGAATAAATCATAATATTTACATCATCATGCTTAGGTGTTTATCTAAATGATTCTTCAAGCTTCGAACTGCAGGAAGTTAATTCCAT
>NC_134789.1:64123536-64127475 GCF_046742065.1 Oratosquilla oratoria
CATATCAATATAAGGAGCAGTGTTATATAGACTTGCCACAAGTATACAAGGAACGGTATAAGCCGTATGTGAGGACAGTATGCTCAGGTTCCCTCGATTACTCCAAGAGTTTTCTCATCTTAGTGACATTTGGTGCATTGTCTGTCACAACACTTCCAATGTGACAACCAAAATCTTGTTTAGCCTTCTTGATCGAATTTTGTACAAGTTGTAGAAGATATTCAGCAGTGTGAGGTTTTCTTGATGTGTCTATTGTGTCAACTAAATAAATCTGACCAGTGGATGTTGTTAGAGTGACACATATTATGGGCTCATTATGGATGTTAGACCACCCATCAATTGAAAGACATACAGTTTCATTATTCAGGTTATCTGCACACTTTTTATATTCCTTTTCATACACAAGATCCAAGTACTTATCAGCAATATCTTTTCTAGATGGAGGAATATAACCTTGCCTCAGGTTCTGAACCATCTTGAGAAACTGAGTATGCTGAACAAGACGAAATGGTGAATTTGTAGCAATTATAATTCTTGCAACTTCTTTGTCGAGATTTTCCTTTTGAGAGGCTGAAGTTTTTATGATAAATCTGTCATGAGATGTTGATAACTTTCTTTTAGATGAAAATGCTGTAGCAGAAGTGACGCCTGTGGAGGAGTCTGATAGTGACCTATTTAATGGTGGAATCAGGTTTGCAGATAATTCAAGTGGAGCCGATGATGAAGGGATTAAAGCTGTTGATACAGATCTTGAAATGTAAACAGAAAATTTTAGCATATTGCATAATTTATAAATGAATAAATAAATGAATGAATACAGTGTGATTTAGGCTACTTTTGAGTACAGTAGTTTTTTGTTTGTTTTTTAAGATAATGATCATATTCACACAAGCCACTAAATTATTTGGAATAATTAACAGGATATGAAATAGGTGGGCTTATAATTGAGCCCACACAGGATTCAGTCCACTTTTAATTTCACTAAAAATATTGGGTTAGTTGTGTTAGGTTAGGCTAAATCCCTTTGGGCTGAATCCCATGTGGGATGAATTTCAATGGAGCCTAGGAAATATATTACAAAATGTTGAATGAAATGAATAACAATCATCTAGGCCCTAAAGTTGAGTGAATACAGTATATCGTAGTGATATAGTCATTACCCAAATTTGGAAGTAATGAAGTTGAAGTATCATCTCTTTAGGCCTTCACATTTTTATTGCACATGTTCTCTATTGTTCACCAAATTGATATAGTTGCGTATGAAAAGGGAGAAAGGCACACAATATAAGTAAAATTATTTACCTGGGTCATCAATTTCTTCTTCTGTATGCTGTGGCTGACCTTGGCATTTATCTCTGTGAGATTTTAATCTTGACACAATGCCCTATAGTTCCTGGCTGCAGTCTTTGCATTTAGCTCGGTACCCTTCGCCAGAAGTGGTTGGTAGTTTTTCAAAATAATTCCAGATAGGATAATTTTTTTCTGTCTGAAGCCACTCTGTCAGGTCCAGAAGATATCCTTCCTGGTTGATTCCAAAACAGCAACTGACTCAGTGAGAAGCTGCTTACCATCAACAAGTTTCAACAGGAATCTTGTTGAAACTTGTTGTGGGCTGCACAGTGATATATATACTACATGTAAGCTTATACTGTTCCTTGTATACTTGTGGCAAGTCTATATAACACTGCTCCTTATATTGATATGCTAAAAATGTCCTTTAGCAATCAGATCGCATATCAGATAGAAATCCCACAATATTTAAAATCTACAAAAGAAAAAAATCTATTAAAATCAAATCTGATTTAAATAAAAAAAAATAGATTTTTTATATTTTTTAAAAAGAAAAAAAAAAAAATGGCCGACCCTGCTGTCCACTAACCTCATATATTAACACCTGTTACATCCGGCAAAAATTGGCATTTCAAAGCATAAAAGTGCCTTAAAAATAGTTTCTTATTTCACTATAAAAATTTATATTAACTTATACTGCATTAAATAAGCCAATAGTTGATATATTTGTCCTATATACAATGTTAGGCTTCTAGTTTTGATATATTTGTCCAATATAAAATGTTAGGTTATAAAGAAAGCAATGGCCTCCGCTAGCGGACCCAGGGATCTGGGTGCGCACGTCCTGTGTAATAGTTGTCCTTGATATATGTGTGTATATAGATATATATATATATAGATATATATATATATATATACATATATATATATATATATATATATATATATATATATATATATATATATACATACATATACTTGTGTATATATGTGGGTATGCAAGTATGTATATTCTTATGTATGTGCGTATGATATCAAAGAGCATCACATCGATACATATCACTCCCCATTATCATGAGAAGATCTAAAAGAAGGCGCCATCAACGTACGGTGAGAAGCGCCATACATAAAAGGACAAAATCCCTTAATGAGCAGACAAAAACCAGATCTTATCATCATTCGTACTTCAAAAACTTTAGATCATAGGCTCATGTTCACTGCTAACCTAGTGGGGAGGGGGAGCTACAGGCTCTATATCCTGATTGGCTGTCTGGATCACTTGTCAGTCCTAATGATCCATATGTTATGTATTTATTGTCACAATTTTTTTCTTGTATGTATGTTGTACTGAAGATGACTAACAATTAGGCAAAAGCTACTATTAAAATGAGAAACAAGAACTGTCATTACATCTTTACCCAGTTAAATGATGCTGAATAATTAGAGAACTCACCCATATTCATTGTTTGTTACGAAAGTTGAAATTTCAGCAAAAAACTCGTGAATGCAAAAGATGCTTCAAAATCTAATAAAGTCTGTCCAACTATCTTGTTTTAAAGAAATGAAAACAGATATAATTATGCCTAAGGGTGTCTATGCACAAATACATACACAAAAATATATACATCTGTAAAAATGTGTGTGCATGTATATATGTAGCTATATATATATGTATGTATGTATGTATGTATGTATGTATGTATGTATGTATGTATGTATGTATGTATGTATGTATGTATGTATGTATGTATGTGTGTATGTATGTGTGTATGTATGTGTGTATATATGTATGTATGTATGTATGTATGTATGTATGTGTGTACGTATGTACGTATGTATGTATGTATGTATGTATGTATGTATGTATGTATGTATGTATGTATGTATGTATGTATGTATGTATGTATGTATGTATGTATGTATGTATGTATGTATGTATGTATGTATGTATGTATGTATGTATGTATGTATGTAAGTATGTAAGTATGTATGTATGTATGTATGTATGCATGTATGTATGTATGTATGTATGTATGTATGTATGTATGTATGTATGTATGTATGTATGTATGTATGTATGTATGTATGTATGTATGTATGTATGTATGTATGTATGTATGTATGTATGTATGCATGTATGTATGTATGTATGTATGTATGTATGTATGTATGTATGTATGTATGTATGTATGTATGTATGTATGTATGTATAAATGAATAAATGAATTAATGAAAGAATAAACGGATTATTGATTCGGTTGAACTCTCTCAGAAAGGGCTTGGATATTGCCTCCTTAAGATGGACCTTTCGAAATATGGAATTTAATATCGTATTACGCTCTCACCATGAACTCGCTCACTTCTGTATAGGACTCGAACTTTCTCTTCTTCTAAGGCCCGACCTTGTAGAGAAGCTCTAAGCTGCTCTACAATCGAGCATCCTGAAAAAAAATCACTTATATTGTCAGGTGTGGGATTCGAACCCACGTACTCTGATGAGTACCAGAACTTAAGTCTGGCGCCTTAGACCACTCGGCCAACCTGACTTCGGCAAATAAGGTCTTCGGCTCAACCCGTATGCTTCCGAAGTGTTGGTGTTTTGACAACTATGTCCTCATTTTGTACTTTTTATCTTTTTCTTTATTCTTT
>NC_134789.1:64137975-64145475 GCF_046742065.1 Oratosquilla oratoria
CGAACTTTCTACCCCTCCACACACCCCTACCCTCCCCCCCCAAAAAAAAAAATGAGAAAGAGGAAATGAAATATATGATTGCATTCGAATCTTATCGACATTGGCCGACAGCTTTTATTCATTAGCTCGATTCATTAGGCAAGTAAGACACGAAGTCGGTTTGAATTATTACATGCATTTGTCTCTCTGGACAACTTTATATTCTAGGTTCATTTAGTTAATGCTCTGCATCATTAAAACAAAAAATGCATGTGCTAAACTGAACTCTATATAAACTTAAAGCTCTTAAGATTATATATATATATATGTATATATATATATATATATATATATTTATATGCGTGTGTGTGTGTGTGTGTGTGTCTATGTATGTATGTATGTATGTATGTATTTATGTAAGTATGGAAGACAAATGAGTGGAAGGGTGGTGAGTTAAACACAAAGAACAGTTGGAGTTTTATTCACTGACGTTTCGTCAGTGTCCTGGTAAGGACGAAACGTCAGTGAATAAAACTCCAACTGTTCTTTGTGTTTAACTTACCACCCTTCCACTCATATATATATATATATATATATATATATATATATATATATATATATATATATATATACATACATATATATATATATATATATATATATATATATATATATATATATACACATATATGTATATAAAGGATTACAAAGGCGGAGCATGCCAACAGGAGACCTTTTGGTCCATATCTAGGTCGGATGCGAAAAAAATCATAATAATGATAAATAAATAAATGAATAAATAAAAACTATAATAATGTAAATAATAAATAAAATACATAAATGAATGCATAGGTATAGTTAAATGATAAACAAACAGGTAAATAGTAAATAATAATAAATTGACATATAACTAGTAATATATGAGAATCAAACAAATAATGATAAACAAACAGACAAATGATAACAAAACAAATAAACAAATAATATAAAATAAGAAATAGTTATTATAGCATCTCGCTTAGGTGTTTATCTAAATGATTCTTAAAGCCCTCGAACTGAGCTACATTGTACCTCTGCAGGAAGTTAATTCCATTCATTGACTACATAGTTGGTGAAATTGTTTCTACCCACTTCCAAATTAAATCTATTTCCGGACACTTTGAGACCATTGTTTCTTGTCTGATTCACATTCAGTGTAAAAAAAAATTCACTTTTGATGTTGTCAATTCCTTTTAGAATCTTAAAGACCTCTATCAAGTCATTTCTGAATCTACGATTTTTTAAGGAAAACAGATTCATATGTTTTAGTCGATTTTCGTGTGATTTATTCTTTATATTTGCAATCAGTTTTGTGGCTCGCCATTGTACTATTTCCAATCAGTCAATGTCTTTAATGAGATTCGCTGACCATACGAAAACAGCATATTCCAAATGTGGACAAACTAACGATTAATGTAGCTTGTTAATGAGTGATGGACTTTTTAAGTCAAAAGATAGCGCAATCAGTCCTAGAATCTTATTTGCTTTCTCTGAGGTTGAAGTACACTGCTTGAATGATATGAGATTGTTACTGTGTGACCAATTGTCACTTTGTGACCAATCTATGAAAGCCTGCTTTTTCTCTTCTACACCCTTCTTTGCTTCCTCATCCCTCCACTCGCTACCCTTCCTTCTATTTCCTCCCATCCTCCTTGTTCCACACACCATCTTTCACACCTTATGACTCCCTCCTTGAACTATCCCCATTCCTCCTCCACTCCTAGTTCTACTCTATCCTTCACTCCCTCCCATTCCTCTCTCAGCTTCTTCTTGTACTCCTTCTCCTTTTCTTTCTTATTTAAGCAGTTTATTCTAAGTACCTCCCTACATTCTGCCCTTTTCCTATTTCTCCACCTATTTTCCACTCTCAACTTACCTTCCAACAAAAAATGATCTGATATTCCCCCACTCTCTCTATTTAGAACATATACATCCTAACTCTTCCTATATAATCCAATAACGCTCTATCTACCACACATCCATCACCCTCTCCCATATGTACTTATGGTTGACTTGCTTCCTAAACACTGTATATATTATCATAAACTCTCTGTCTAGACAAATTTCCACCATCAACTCTCCACTACGATTTTTTCCTGTAACTCCATACTTCCCAATCTCTTCGTATATTGATTCATATCCTACCCTAGAATTAAGGTCCCCCAAACCACTACATTGACATTTCTCCATAATCCTTCTATGCATCCATTTAAATCCATCCATAAAGCCTTCCTTTCCTCTACACTCTTCTCAGTACAAGGAACCATACGTGCTTACAAAAACACACATCTCCCTTCCCTGCTTTACCTTCATCCACATTAACCTCGAAGAAATCTCCTTCCACTCCACTACATGCCTACCTATCTCTTCACATACAAGTATATGCCACCCCATGTCTCCTTCGTCGTTTCTTCACTCCTGATAACCTTCCGATTAACTCCCAAACTCACACTCGCCACCTCCCCTTCACCTTAGTTTTACTCAATGCCAACATATCCAACTTTTTTATCACAAACATACTGCCTATCTCTTCACTTTTACCCACATCTATTCCACATAAACACACACTTACTTGTTACTTACTTGTTACTTGTTGATTGAGTTCTAAGGGCATTCCGTTACAATGTAACGCTCTATGCCCCGAACGATAACTTCCTCAGCACTTGTAGTTGTCTCTAATCACCTTGTGAGCCAGATCATAGGATTCCTCAAACAAATAGGTTTTCAATTTCTTCTTAAAATCAGAAATCGTTTCAGATGATTTGACATTCGCTGGGAGTCTATTGTATAGTCTAGGTGCACTTCTCTCGAAGGCTCTTTGTCCCGCTTCTGTACGGTACCGAGGTTCCTGTAGTCGGTGCTGTTCAACACTATGTCTCAGAGTAACATCGGTATCGACTTGAAAGTCCATCAACATGTCCTTCAAATATTTTGGTTTCCCGAACTTCATCACTTGATATATAATGACACATTGTTTGAAAATTATCCGTGCCTTAACAGGCAGCCAGTGTAGGTCAATGAGGATAGGGGTGATTCGCTCCCTTCTCGATACACCCTTGATCAATCTTGCAGCTCGATTCATAATCATTTGAAGTTTCTTCAATAAATAGTTTGGAAGGCCATAATAAAGAGAATTACAATAATCAATTTTGCTGAGCACATGATTATGAATCAGCTTTTCCAACGTACAATCATCAACATACTTCTTAACAAATGCGATATTTCGCAAATGATACCCAGCTAAATTCACAGATTGAGTAATTTGATTCTTGAGGGTCAGTTCACTGTCAAGCAAAACTCCAAGATCCTTAACACTGTCACTGACTGTAAGTTTAACCTCATTGATACACAAATCTTGAATTTGTAGTCTATCGAAGTTCATCCGTCGTCCAACAAAAGGGCACTCAGTTCTGCTTTCATTAAACTTGAGCTCGCGATGGTCCATCCATTGCTTAATGTCCAACATGATAGCCCCAAGGTGTGCCTCCGTTTCTTGTATATTGTCCATTGACAAGTAAAACTGCGTATCATCCACAAATAGTTTAAAACCCACTCCATGCTTCTCTAACACATTGGACAGTTCAGCCGTGTACAGACAAAAGAGGATAGGACCAAGGACACTGCCTTGCGGAACCCCCCTTAATAATGGCTTAATATCCGAGAAACAGTCTCCAATCTGCACTCGGTAAGTTCTATCTTTAAGATAACTCCTCAGATATTGTAGTGCAGATCCCTCAATCCCAAAATTCTCACAAACATTTAGTAAAGTTTCATGTACCACGGTGTCAAAAGCAGCACTAAGATCTAATAGTAGCAGCATACCACATTTACCATCATTAAGGAGCCCTCTCATATCACTAACCACTAAACATAATACAGTCTCCGTAGAGTAGAGTCGTCGGTATGCAGATTGAGCATCGGGGAGCGCCCCCACGGCACTAAGATGTTCATTCAGTTGAGACAGCAACACATTTTCCAATATTTTCGACTGGAATGTCAAATTTGAGACTGGGCGGAATGAACTCAGGCTTTGGGGATCAAGTTTCCCTTTGATCACTGGTTTCACAATAGCCTTTTTTTCCGAGCTAGGAAAAATACCACTTGATATACTAGTATTCTCCATACTTGTAATAACATTCACTAATTGTTCAAAACTTCCACAGTTGTTGATCTCATTCATGGGCATCGGATCATTAGCACAGTATGTAAGCTTTGCTTGCTTCATAATTTTCCGTACCTCAAGTGTCGTAACAGTGCTAAAAGAAGACAATTTCTGTTCAGGCACACCCACATTTACTATATCATCATTATAGTTATAGTCAAAAGATATAAAAATCCGGGAGACTTTAGTTTCAAAGAATTCCAGAAACATATTCGCTAGTTCACCATCCGCATAACCTTCAGGTAAGGTATGTTTCTTTTCCTTCCCAGTTAGATTATTAAGGATTTTATACAATTTATTCATACTAGATCCGGCTTGTACACAAACACACACACACACACACACACACACACACACACACACACACACACACACACACACACACACACACACACACACACACACACACACACACACACACACACACACACACACACACAAACACAAACACACACACACACACACACACACACACACACACACACACACACACACACACACACACACACACATACACACACACACACACACACACACATAACACACACTAACACACACACACATATACACACACACACGCACACACACACACACACACACACGCACACACACACACACAAACATACTAACACACACACACACTCACACACACACACACATATTCACACAAGCCACTAGATTATTTGGAAATAATTCACAGGATATGAAATAGATGGACGTGGAATTCAGCCCACACAGGATTCAGTCCATTTCTAAAAGTCACTAAAAATAATGGGTTAGTTGGGCTAGGTTAGGCTAAATTCCTTTGGGCTGTATCCCATGTGGGCTGAATTCCAATGGAACCTATGGAATATATTACACAATGTTGAATGAAATGAATAACAATCATCTAGGCCCCAAAGTTGAGTGGATACAGTGTATTATAGTGATATAGTCATTACCCAAATTTAGAAGTAATGAAATTGAAATATCTCTTTAGGCCTTCACATTTTTATTGCACATGCTCTCCATTGTTCACCAAATTTATATAGTTGCGTATGAAAAGGGAGAAATGCACACAATATAAGTAAAATTATTTACCTGGGTCATCTATTTCTTCTTCTGTATGCTGTGGCTGACCTTGGCATTCATGCCTGTGAGATTTTAATCTTGACACAATGCCCTGTAGTTCCTGGCTGCAGTCTTTGCATTTAGCTCGATACCCTTTGCCAGAAGTTGTTGGTAGTTTTTCAAAATAATTCCAGACTGGATGATTTTATTTTCTGCCTGAAGGAACCACTCTGCCAGGTCCAGAGGACATCCTTCCTGGTTGATTCCAAAGCAGCAACTGACTCAGTGAGAAGCTGCTTACCTAGAACAAGTTTCAACAAGAATCATGTTGAAACTTGTTGTGGGCTGCACAGTGATATATACTACATGTTCCTTGTATACTTGTGGCAAGTCTATATAACACTGCTCCTTATATTGATACGCTAAAAATGTCCTTTAGCAATCAGATCGCATATCAGATAGCAATCCCACAATATATAAAATCTATAAAAAAAAAAATCTATTTAAATCAAATAAATCTGATTTAGATATAAAAAATCTATTTTTTATATTTTTAAAGAGATAAAAAAAATCGCCAACCCTGGTGTCCACTAACCTCATACAATAATACCGGTTAAGTCCGGCTAAAATTGGCATTTCAAAGCATAACAGTGCCTTGAAAAAGTTTCTTATTTCACTATAAATGTTTATATTAACTTATACTGCATTGAATAAGTCAATAGTTGATATATTTGTCCTATATACAATATTAGGTTTCTAGTTTTAATATATTTTTCCAATATAAAATGTTAGGTTACAAAGAAAGCAATGGCCTCCGCTAGCTAACCCAGGGATCTGGGTGCGCACGTCCTGTGTAATAGTAGTCCTTGATATATGTATATTTATATGTATATATATATATATATATATATGTGTATATATATGTATATATATATATGATTATATATATGTATATATATATGATTATATATATATATATATATATATGTTTCATTAAAAGTGATGGCTAGTTGTGCATTGATAATTTTCTTAATGGTATTTTCCATATACCTTATTAAGGATTTGTTTTCCTTAGGAAGGAAATTTATGACTTGGCTGTATGTAGTCATATTAGCTAGATCGCGATTTCGGGTTCAAGACCCTTCTTCAGTAGCTATAGGGATAAGAATTAATCCGAAGATTCTAGTAAAGATCTAAGTTTTATACTAGAGTTCCTATACTTGCTAATCACTGGGGGAGGTCACCTGGTATTACGGGCAGGGACGAAATGTCACGTGCGCTAGGGAGCCTCCGGGTTTGTGTTGTGGCGGAATGTGGCGTTTTGTCTCGTAGTTGGACGAGTGGCGTTTTGTCTCGTATTGGCGTTTGTGGTGTTATGTCTCATGTTTTTATTTGTAACGGTTTGTCTCATGCTTGGAAGGGCTCTAAGGTCTTCTGCTTGTACATTTAGGTTTGGGCTCAACTCTTTAATATACAACGCTTCTAAAATTGGGAGGCGTCTATCGTCAGTACATAAATCCAAAATCTCGGTGTTTTTCTCTAGTGTCTCTCTTGCTAGTGTTATGCCGTGGGCTTCTCTTAAGTGATTTTTAGGGGCTCCAGATGTCAGGTGGTATGAGAGGCGACGGGATAACCTCATTGTCGTCATGCCAATATAGGTGGATGGAAGGGCTTCACAGTTCCCTCGTGTACATGTGAACCTATAGATGACATGTGATTTCTGAAGTTCCTTTCTCTCTTGTAGGGGGCTGTTTCTAATAAGAAGGTGGCTAGTTTTCTTAGTTTTATAATAAATCACTAGATTTAGTATATGGAAAATACCATTAGTATAAGGTATATGGAAAATACCATTAAGAAAATTATCAATGCACAACTAGCCATCACTTTTAATGAAACATGCATTAGAAAAAAAAAGTCCAGAAAAAAAACTAAATATAGAGATATATTATAAAACAAAGAAAACTAGCCACCTTCTTATTAAAACCAGCCCCCACCAAGAGAGAAAGCAACTTCAGAAATCACATGTCATCTATAGGTTAACATGTACACGAGGGAGCTGTGAAACCCTTCCCTCTACCTATATTGGCATAGCGGCAATGAAGTTATCTCGTCGCCTCTCATAGCACCTGACATCAGGAGCCCCTAAAAACACTTAAGATACGCCCACGGCATAACACTAGCAAGAGAGACACTAGAGAAAAACACCGAGATTTTGGATTTATGTACTGACGATAGACGTCTCCCAATTTTAGAAGCGTTGTATATTAAAG
>NC_134789.1:64152975-64157975 GCF_046742065.1 Oratosquilla oratoria
ACACAGCTTTTGTCTTTATTCAGTTGAATAAAATCAATATGCTTCCGCCAGAGTAAAAGTATTAAGGTAGTGGGTTTTTTTGTTCTATTGCTCGCGCAGCCTGTTGCTGGCCTGTGCTATGCAGCTTGTTGTAGGTGTGTTATTATGTTCATGAAACTAGTGTGTTACACAGCCGGTTGTGAGTACGCTATGTAGATGGTATTGGCTGCTTACCTATGTGTTACGCAACTGATTGTGGACACGTTATTATATTCATGCAGATAGTTTGGCTGCTATTTCTCCTGTCCTGAGAATAAAACTTTCAAACGCTCAAACCTATTGAGATTATTGGGATTCATGGAGAGGCTTACCGTTGTGAGTTAGCAAAATGGAATGTAACTAGCGATGGAATAATACAAAAAAATTTAACGAGTCCGACACGAGTCCAATACTGCCCCAAACTTCCGATTCTGATAATTGATTAATGATATATTTTGCTCATAAATTATTTGTTTGCCAAGCCAAATGCAGGACCTAAAAATAACTATGAATTATTATCATTGTAAGTATCGGAATCGGTCTTCTATCGGAATCGGAAGTTTAGAGTAGTATCGGGACTCGTATCGGAATTGTTATAAAATTTGATATCAATCCATTACTACATGTTACTATATACCTTCACGAATGTATTCGTGTGTCATCGTAAATAGCCAGCGCTTCTGTCCTTGTAGACAATATTACACCGAAGAGGTGAGTCCGAGTCATAAATATAGTAAAGAAGATATTTGAGGAGGGAAGCAGAAAGGAGGAGTATTAGTTTAAAAGTGATAGGCATTCTTGATTGTATAACTTCATTTACATAGTTTGGCATTTTTATAGTCTGTGTGCTCCAAAGAATTCATTCAAGGTGTGCATACCTTATGATTTCCTACTGGCCAATCTGCCAAATCAACCTTAGTACATGACTCACTCTTATCATTCATGTATGTGCTATTTCTTTTATATTATATGTATAGTAAAGAAAGCTTCATAGTACAATAATTATTACTCTTTAGGATTATAACAATGATTTGAATAAATTTTATGACATGTGGCAACAGCGCATTGTCCCTCCCAGGTTGCCACGCTGAGGTGTCACAGGTGAGATAGGTTGGATGAGCTGGGTAATCGCTGTTATATTTTTAAAATGTGATACTCGTTTTAATATACAACTTCCTTTAATATTTGCAGAATAAAATATCAAATAGCACATGCAATATATGGGAAATAAGAGAGACAGAGGCATGTATTAAGGTTGATTTGGGACCCCGTATGCCACACCCTTTCCAAGGACGATGATCGCCGCCTAGTTTTCAATCCCGTGACTCCATACGGTTACATTAGAGTAAATAAATAAAATGTGTTCCTATGTCTATCGGTCTTAGAAAGCCAAATCACCCACTTAGTTTGAGATAAAGTCTTTATGGAAGGAAAATTGATGAATGACACAGGTGTGGAATCGTTTGAGCATCGAAACTGACCATATGTCATGAGAGGCCTGTGAATGTGCTAAAAACGGCAGTCCTCAGTGGATGGGTCAGTTCCACGTGTTAAGGCACGTTGAATGCACATGGGTCTTACCTTGATGTCAGTTGTCATAGTGATCATAGTCCCCCAGGTGATAGTGTAAAAGTCTGGCGTGATTTGTATCATTATTCACAACAAAATTCTCTTTTCTGTAGTAGATTAATCAGTGAGAAACAAGATGTTCTTCTTTAGACATTCTCTGACTGTTTCTTCAAAACCCTAAGCATCGGCCTCTGACAAAACCATGCAACCCCTTACAGCAGGGTATTGTAATCGGTATACTAAAAAATATATATTCAAACGTGATAGAAAAAATATACATTTGAACTCTCACGTATGCAATAATTATGAATACTAATCAGATTTTGTCAATGATGGTAACAGATTTAATGTGTCATTTCAGACTAGACAACAAACCAAAAATATTAGAAAACCATTGCCCTTGGTGAGAACGCCAAATAGACAACACATTCCGACATTTTACACCACCTCCACAAATTTTCTTTTTTCTTTCTTTAAGAAAACCGCAAAGGGCCGCTGACGAGCGGCATGATTTGCCGAGTGGCTTACGGGCTCAACACGTGTACATGATTAGTTTCTAGGGAGCTATGGGTCTCCTCTGAGAGAGAACCGTGACAACAGATTCAATACTCTTCATTATCTCGGCGTTTATTTTCTGCTTTCCATCAAAGACCAAAGTATCCTTCTACAAAGTTTTTGTTTGTCTAATTCCAGTTCTCATAATCATTGATGTATGTCACTTTTCGCATCATCTACGATTTCAATCTTATTCATAAAAAGGTAATTGCAGTCAGATTTTTACCTATTTTATATACCAAGGGCTTTTTCTCCTTTAGCAAGTGGGTAGCCAATGTCAAAAGGCATATATCCACCCCCATCCATTTCACTCCCATCCATTTCTCTCCCATCCACCAACCTTTACTCCCTTTCGTCTTAGTTCCTCGTGGATGATGGGTCATCCCTGTATCCCGCCCACTGTCCTGGGTCAGAAGAAATGCAGCAAGACAGTACATCCACAGTAAGGTCTCTTTACTTAATCGGCGATTCCTCCCCCCTCTCCACCCCCTCATGCATAAAAAGAAAAGACGGGTAGAAATTATTTGATTCTTTCTATGTGTCCAAACCATACCAATACTCTTTCATCTACCCAATCTCCCATCTCCTGTTCCAACCCCGCTCTCCTCCTCACCTCCTCGTTTTTCACTCTATCCAACTTGTAACTCCTAACATTTTTCTCGGGCATTTCATCTCAAGCACATTTAAACTTTTTCCTCCCTGCCTCTCTTAAATTCTATATCTCTGCCCCATAAAGTGCTGTCGGCACAATCAACCCTTCATATAATCTCCTGTTTGCATCCTTTCTCAAATATTTATTTGTCATTACACTCTTTAGTCCCCCAAAGCATTTACTTGCTCCTCTCAATCTACAACTTACCTCCACCTCTACTACTCCCTTTCCAGCTACATACGACCACAAGTATCTAAAACTGCCCACTTCCTCCAGCCTCTCCCCTTTAAGATTTGCTTCCAAATTATTACCATTCTCTTCCCTTGTACATATCATCACCTTACTTTTACCCACATTTATCTTCAAGTTTCTCCTATCGTATATCTTCCAAAACTCCGCCACCAACTGCCTTAATCCTCCCTCTAATCCTGTCACAAACGCGGTGTCGTCAGCAAACAACAACTGGTTCACATACTACTTTTCTCCATTTTCTTTAACCATCTCCACTCCCTGCCCAGTACCCTTGTGTTTCTTACTTTCCTCACCACCCCATCCATGTACACATTGAACTGTCATGGCAACATAACTCATGACTGACGAGTTAAACACCATATGAGGACGGAGCCTTTATTTGTACGACGTTTTGCTTATTACAGCTTTTTCAAGTACAAGTTGAGATACATATGCTTGAGATTAGATAAGGGGAAAGGAGGGAACGGGGAGAGAAAAGAAGTAGAGGGGAAGGAAGAGGAGCTGGAGGAGAGGAGGAGGAGGAGGAGGAGGAGGAGGAGGAGTAGGAGAAGGGGAAATGTAACACTGGGAAAGGTTGAGAATGCTGGCCCAAACGTCCGTGGGCGAAATGTTCACAAAGGGTGGTTGGAATATTTAAAATTTTGCTGGCCATGGGTATAAAAGGCTCCGTCCTCATATGGTGTTTAACTCGTCAGTCTTGTCGGCAACTGCTACTTTCATGAAAACATAACTCATCTCTTACGCAGTCCCACCTTTACCTCAAACCACTGGCTCTCTTTCCATTTCTTCATTCTAACACAAACATTTGATTGCCCTTAACAGCTTTCCCTCGAAAAACATGGGTGAACAATTTCTTCTAGTGAAACCTTAAAGCAAGAGTGTTCAGACTCAGTTTGCAAAGAAGGTTACAAAGAGTGTCATGTTCAAAACAGCAAGTATAAACCTTTAGCTAGGTAAGCCTTCAATCATACGCCTGCTGGAAAGCTAAACAGATTCACCCAACCGCCTCACCAACGAATCATACCACCCACCCACCACAACACCAGAGAGAGCAGTAAATAAAGTACTACTTATATAGCTTACTCATGACTTTAATAATGTATCATATGATAGAGCAATGACGCACTCAATTATACCATGATTATAGTTTAACTAAGGCCATAAACTAATACATGTTGGTGGGGCACCTGAACATATAATGTATGCGTGCGTGTAAGCAGTGCATGCGATGTGATAAGCATAGTCACCCCTACCCTCTCCAGCTGTTGCTGTTTTAATATCTTTGTAGTCATTTAATATTATGCATGTGTGGGATTGGTGAATTTCAGACTACTATGATATCATCATATCGTGCTAATAAATTTAATTTACTATATTCATCGCTAAATTAGCTTTAAAAATTGAAAGGAACCTTGTGAACACACACAGATCAACCATATTTGTTTCCATCAGTGATCACCGTATGACGTCACTACCTGTTCACATCTCGCCACTGTAAAGCGCCTTATTGTTGGAAAGGAGTATGAGAGTTTGTTTTATGTTGGTCATATCGTGCAGTGTTTTTGCCTACATAACATCTTAATATATCTTAAATTAATTTTTGATTCCTAGATATTGGCTTCCTACTCTATTTGATTTTGCTTAGGTTACATTCCCCAAACAAATTTTCATTATATATTATTCTAATGATATATTTAGTAGGTAAGTGTTATTTCTCAATTATGGTTTCCAACTCTATGCTGCGATCACAGAGAAATGTAATTGCTTATTAGTTTATCATTATGTTTCTTGGTTCACATTACAAAAAGAAAAATAATAATAAAAATAAGTATATAAACATATTTGCCTCTATATAATCATGACGCTCATATTTCTTAGTATTCATTTCATCTTGGATTACAAAAGTTAGATTTGTTTGTGTATTGGTTGGCTTCCGTGATTTCTCATCCTAATC
>NC_134789.1:64162975-64165475 GCF_046742065.1 Oratosquilla oratoria
GGAAGTTAGGCCGTCGGCAGACTGGCAGTCAGCAATGGCAGACGGCAGGCCTTGCTATTGAACTGTTAGTCATGGCGGTAGCCGATCTGGCAGATAAGTGAAGGCAGATACCTGTGGTAGGCGAGAATGTAGGCAGACGACCTGGCAGTCAGTGACGGCAATTGATCTGGTGGGCAGGCGAGCTAGCAGACGGTAGACCTGGTAGGCGACCTGGAAATCACGATGGCAGGCGATCTGGCAGACAAATGGAGTCAGGCGATCTGGCAGACAAATGGAGGTAGGCGATCTGGTAGACAAATGGAGGCAGGCGATCTGGCAGACAGACGGCAGATACCTGTGGTGGGCAAGAATGTAGGCAGACAACCTGACAATCGGCAGACCTGGCAGTCAGCGATGACAGCCGAGCTGGTGAGCAAGCGAGCTGCCAGACGACAGACCTGGTAGGCGAACTGGCAGTCACGGTAGCAGGTGATCTGAAGACAATGGTAGCAGACGGTCTGACAGACAGTGCCGGCAAATGGTAGGCGATTGAGTGGCGAGACAAATTGGAAGTCGGCAGACGACAGCGACGGCAGGCTAACTGGCGGGCAGGTGGTTTGGTAGGCAACGTGGGGCTGGCAGCAGTCGAGCGGCAGACAGCGGTGGCAGACGATCTAGCGGATCAAGTGGTGGCCGGAAGCAGTCGATCGGCAGACGATCTGGCAAACACGTGGCGGCAAATACCTGTTGTAGACGAGAGTGTAGGCAATTGACTGGCAGTCGGCAGACAGCGGTGGCAGACGATCTGGCAGATAAAGTGGCGGCTGGCAGCAGTTGAGTGGCAGACAGAGATGGCAAACAATTTGGCGGATAAAGTGGCGGTAGCGGCAGACAGATATGGCACAGCTGGGGATTGGGGCCCCAAGCGTTAGGCAGCCAAATGTTAGGCTGGTAGTCTGCTCCACGTTGGGCGCCAAATGCTAGGTTGGTGGTCTATGACCTACGTTGGGTGCCAAATGTTAGGCTGGGGGTCTGTCTCCCACGTTGAGCCTTCAGATGTTAGGTTGGTAGTCTGCTCCACTTTGGGTATCCAGTTAGGCTGGTTGACGGCAAACTCTACTGGAGATAGAATTGGTTTTATTTAACAATAAAATGTTGGATACCGGGGGGGGGGACCAGACGAAGAGGGAGGTGATGACTGTGCTTCAAGTCGTGTCTCCGGTATCTTCTTGCGAGAGAGAAAAGGGGGGAAAGGTGGAAGAGACGAGAAAGCAAGAAGAAGCGAACTATGCTCACGTATGCTTCTCCAAGGCTCTCTGCATCTTCGGGCGTTGATCCAACCATTTATATACACGGGCAAGTAATGACCTGTGCTCTTAATTGCCGTGCGGTCACGTGTGCTTTGCGGAGAAGTCGGAAGCAAGACGTTCTGACGCCGGTGACTCACGAAGACAGAGGGAAGGTGTTCCTCAATGAATCCAGTGTTATGTCGCGTGGCCGGTCGAGGTAATCATCGCTGAGGCTGGTGAACTGCACGTGTGTTCCTGAAGGAGGTTTTGTGTGATGGTCATGCGGCAGGCCCTAGTTAGTCATCCTAGGGCTCCATGAATTATTCCCTCAAGGAGGCTTTGTCCCACCTGTGGGCCTCAGAGAAGCCCTGGATAGCGTCGCAGTTGGGCAGACGCGAGGGTGTCCCATGGGCCATCTTGGCGGTCAATAAGGTCGTCAGACACCCAGAAGAGGTGAGGCGAAGGAGTGAGAACCGGAGTGAAGACCGGTGAGTGAGGAGGTGAAGACCGGTCGTGAGGAATACTCCTAACACCCTGGTTTTTGGAGATCCTCTGGCTTTAAGAATCTCCTGGCTTTTGAAGAAGTTTTCTTCAGATCAATCAAGAGATCTTCTGGCTTGATTAAGAAGATTTTTTTTTTTTTTTTTTTTTTTTTTTTTTGTCTGGGTTTCGGAGATTCCCTGGCTTTAATTATCTTCTGCCTTTTGAAGATTATTATTATTATTATTATTATTTTTTTTTAGATAATCTGTCAATTCAAATGTCTTCTGGGTAACTTAGGAAGATTTACTGGCTTTTAGATATCTTTTTTTAGAGATCTCTTGCATTGTAGCCCGATTATTGTTGTGGTTATAAAGGTGGACTCAATGCAGGCAAGATAAACTAAAAAACCGGAGTTTCTTGCGTTTATTAAATATAAATCTGGTTCTTTAAACAACAAATTATCAATAGGCCTTTTGGAGAAAATACAGTTAAGTGCCGGGCCTTGATCTCGGACACACCAGTGTCTGGCAGGCGATCTGGCGAGCTCTGGCCGGCAGGCTCTTGACCTGCCCCCATCTTTCCCCTCTTGGTTACATTATCGACATAACTTTTATAGTCATTAAGATTCTCAAGCCTATCCCCCACGTCAAGGTCTCGGATAGGATATATATATATATATATATATATATATATGCAACAGCAATCACAAAAACACGTGAATAAAGATTTTTGCTAGTAACCACGAGGAA
>NC_134789.1:64170475-64172975 GCF_046742065.1 Oratosquilla oratoria
CACAACTCTGAGTGACGTCATGTTGATAATTGATTTTCATTTCCTTGACGTAAGCAATAGTACTCCTTAAATTTCTCCACCAAGTAGTATCTCTTATCTACCTGGGTTTGCTTGGCGACAAACTGTTTTGTTCATATCAAGATCATTTGTAGGTCTGAAAAGATTAAAGGTATTTAGACAAACTTTGTGATGAACTTCAAGAACTTTTTAAGTTAGATTTAGACAACTTGATTCATTTGAATGGCCTCTCTGTTTTGTAAGCTTTCATTTGATTTTATCGACTGAGCTATTGAGCCTATAAAATCCTACAACCTGGAAGTTAATCTACTTCCCGAGGAACTAAGTCGACGGCTAACTGCCATCCGTACTTATATTTTACGTAGGACCAGGGCACTTAGCTAGTAGTTAGACCAGTTCGTTTTCCTTGATGGACTTATCGTCGTACTCATACCTGAATAGAATCACCAGTGACGGTGATGTCGATCAAATAATTCCGACTGCCGTGCCCGGATTCGAACCGGGCACATGATTTCTCATTGCCGACCCCCTACCGACTGAGCTATTAACCCTATAAAATCAGGTATGAGTACGACGATAAGTCCATCAAGAAAACGAACTTTGTCAAGAATTGTGCAACAGGCTCTTTTCTGCACTTTCTCCAGCTGTCGCTGCTGGGTCATAGTGTTTGAGGAGGTCCAGGAGGGTGATGCGTACATCAATTTGGGTTAAATGAAGCAAGTGTAGATGGTCTTGAGATCTTCAGCCTGTGCTCCTAATAAACTCAGTCGACGCAGCATATACAACTTGTAGGAGGCTGCCCTGACAGTGTTGGTGGTGTTCTCCTTTGTGGCAACATGCCACTACTGCTGTGTCCCCTTAACGCATGTAGGATCTTTGTAAATAGAATTACTAATCTTAGTGAAACAATTATATGTGTCCATTATAATGAAATCATGTATTGTAAATATTTTTCGCACACAAGGATAACCCTTATAATGTAAAAAGCATCTATATGTAACATTATTGTATAACTTGTACAAAGTATTAAAATATTGATTGTCTATAATTTATGTCATAGCGGACGAGAAACTCAATGATATGTCCAAAGGGATTTACATATCTGAAAAAAAAAATCCTAGAGTAAATTACACAAAAATCAAAGAAGGTATTTTTGTTGAACCCCAGATTAGGTTGGTGATGAGAGATCAGAATTTTGATGAAGAGCTAAACGATCTTGAAAAAAACTACATGGCTGTCATTTAAGAAATTTTGCGCAGAGTTTTAGAGGAATCACAAAGCAAATAACTCTTCTGAAATCGTAAAAGAGCTACTGACATCCTACAAGCTCTTGGAATGCAATATGAGCTTAAAAATCCCTCACCTAAAGTCTCGCTTGGACGTTTTCCCTGCAAATCTTGGCGCCGTAAGTGACGAGCATGGTGAAAGGTTTCACAAAGTTATTCTTAACATGGAAACTCGGTATCAAGGAAAGTGGATCTCTTATATGTTGTCTAATTAGTGTTGGACACTAAAAAGGGATCTCCCAGAAGCAAAATACACTCGAAAATCATATACTTCTACATTTCAAAGGTAAGTTTAATTGAAATATCAGCCTCATTTATTAGTCATATATATATTTTTAAATTCAATATGTTATCACAAAAAACTATGCCTGATAGAAAATTTCTGAAATCGTATATGAAACAAGCAGAAAAAATCTAGCATGTTCGCCTCGTTTTGTTTGTGGAACAGGTATCTTATTAAAATTTGTTGACCAGTGTAATCAATATTAAAAATTCCAAAGTACTTAGTACCAAACAAGCTCATAACATCTATAAATGAAGCTATTAATTAGATTCAAGAAAACATTAACTAAGATATGTAGAATTTATAAACAAAAGTGTGAATATCGGAATATACCTTAGATCCTTAAGGCACATTTGCTGAGAATTGAAAAACATAAGTAAGATATATATTAGAATTAGATACATACATCCATAACGGTCTACATACTATAAAGTGAAGGATGCATGTCTTATATAAAGTTTCTTGAGTCGGTTCAAATATATATATATATATATATATATATATATATATATATATATATATATATATACTGTATATATATCCCATTTCTAGTCTTATTTCTGAGGATTTTGTCTTTGACAGGGCATACTTCAAGTTCAGCAAGTACATTGATCCCCAGCAGTTTGGTAACATGAATACATCCTCCAGCACTTACTATCTTATTATCTTTCTTGACTTTATCTATAAACATCTCATTTGCAGTGGTGTTCATTCACTTCAGGAAAGCCTTCGATCTTGTTGATCATACCACTATCATCACCAAAGCCACCTTGGCCTTCCTAACCCCTTGGTTGCTTGGGTATCTGACTTCCTGAGGGACCGTTGTCAAGCTTTCATATATCAGGGACACGTCTCTGTAGTCCAGCACCTATCTTGTGGGGTACCACAGAGAACTAGAATGGGGCCACTGTAT
>NC_134789.1:64177975-64182975 GCF_046742065.1 Oratosquilla oratoria
GGGAGAGATTCAAACATCAACGCTACGTATGAAAGCATCACAGCAGATTCCCAATGCAGTAAAAACAATGGCAGGCTATCATAGCCGTTTCCGAACACAACGAAAACAATGGGGCCCACCCTTAACTGTACCCATAGAACCTGAAGTCTGGTTCTCTGGTTCTCTAGTTCTCCTATAGTTCGTAGAACTCAACTCCAGGCGAGTTGGTAGAGTCTCTCTCTTCATAGAGCACGTAGAATTTTGACTCTAAGTCTGATAGAGTTTACATGTCATTTCAATTTGTGGAGTATCCGAGGACCTATTTGTATAATAACTAGAACATTGTCAAGTTTCTATAGTCATAATTTCTGTAGAATGATTTCCTAATTTCCATCCAATTAAATTAAGATGGTTACAAATTCAAAATTAAATTTCTATATTTCAAATACAGAGACGTACTTGATGTATATTATCTTTAGAAGCACCAGTTGGTTTTATTCAACAGAGAAAGTATTCAACTTGAAAAGGATTACGCATGACTGAGGTGTATTCAATTTAAGGTTTCTTCATCTTCACCTTTTCCTTTCTCTTTCCATTTCCTCACTTCGTCCCTTCACACTTTCACATTTCTGTTCCCTCTTCTCCGTTTGTCTCTTCCCTTTCTTCATTTTTTACTTCCTATCCCTTACCCCTTGCCCTTTCCTTTTCCCCTTCCACCTTTTCCCTTATTTCTTTCTCCTTTTCCTTTCCCCCATCATCCAACCCCTTACACTCTATTCCCCTTACCTTTCCCACCTTCCCCCTTTCCTCTTTTTCATTTCCCCTTCTTCCATCATTCAGACTCCTTTTCCCCATTTCCACCCTGAATCCCCTCCCCCCCACTCTGACACAAGCACTCTAGTTAATGATAAAAGATCATCGTTTCGCTGGTGTTAATCTCGTGGATGTAAATGTTGCGAACTGATGATAATGATGATTAAACAATATGGGGGATACTTGCGCAATAGTGCGGATCACATACCTTTTCTTTGTCCCTTTCGCAAATGTCTAGGATATGTCCGCATTGTTACAAACCATTCTACAGTATCTTTCTTACTTTCACAAACTTTCGCAATATTGTAAACCGTCCTAACACATCGCGCACATTTTTACAAAAAAGAAGTAGTTTTCGCAATGTTGCCAAAATTCTATTACTTCAAGATCGCTTTCATAAGTCTGTGAGACATTCCCGCAATATTGTGGGCCATTGTATAACCTCTTGCCCACTTTCCCAAATGTGCTACATTTCCGCACATATATGAACTTTGGGCTCATCCGGAAGAACAATATCAATCGATCATGAGTCCAGCGCATGATCCATTGTCAGTCAAATCCATTCAGAGAGATATAAAGTCAGCTCGGACGAAATTTCCAGCACGTAGAATTACCGATTTCTGCTCAAACGCAAACGAACACACACGAAGAGACACGTACATTTGTGAAATTAAGTGTATCATTCACTTTCAAAGATCAGTCGAATACATAAAGTTTTTCATTTCATAATTTTTATTTAAATAATGGTAACTATCAGTACGGTGACTGTATCATTAAAATTCTGAATGTTTTCGATTAAGTACACTCAACGACCATACAGACACAATATATTCCTAATGTGGACGAAATGATGATCTACCTAGTTGGTCGATGACAGATGGACTTTTGAAATCAAAAGATCGTGTAAACAGTCCTAGAATCTTATTTTATTTTTCTGGGACAGAAATACACAACCATCCCCAATAGCATACTAGCACGTAGAGCTCAAACGTACACAGGTACATCTTGCTTGCTTAAATATACACAAAATTGAGGAGTCACTGACTTCAACGAAAACATAAACAAAATCTTACTTTCTCCAATGGCATTCGGAATCAAGACCTCACTACTCGAACGCACACAGAATCAAAACCTTTGTAACTCAAATACACACTGAACCGAAACCTTACTTCTCGAATACGCATCACTCGTAAATAAAATTTGGTCTATTCCAACGAAATCTTGTTTACTCGAGCGCACATATAAATAGAATCATTCATACTCGAACGAACACAAGACAAAATATTGTTACTCAAATGCACAAAAAATCAAATCAAATTAAATCTCACCTTTTCCAACACATACAAGGGTAAACCCTACTTCACTCGAACCCACATATAAATGAAACAATTCCTCTTCGAATGCACTTAAGACAAAACCTAGCTACCCAAACGCACAGAAAAATGAAATTTCACTTTCTCTAATGCATACAAGGACCAAATTTCCCTTACTTATACGCACATATAAATAAACAAAATCTTGCCTACTCCAGCGCACGAAAGACAAATTTTTGCTACTCAAACGCGCACACACAAATTAAAATTTTTCCTTGTCCAACGCACACAAAGACGAAATTTCATCCACTCGAACGCACACTAGAAGAAATATTGCCTGTTCGTATGGCCACTGCCCTTCCCACTCACATGCAGAGAAAACACAGCAGAGGACTTAAAACTAACCCAAGTATTTGCATATCTTCCTCGACTCGACCACAAACGGATGGCCAAGGTGTTCTTGTGAGTCGGGGGACGTTGCTCGAAATGCAACCTGCTTGCAAGATGCAATGCAACCTGCTTGTAAGATGCAATGCAGATGCAGCCAGAGCCATGGCAGAGCCTAGACATGGGATCACGGGACACTTGAGACAAATTTGTAATCTTTCGATGTATGAAATTATGCAAAATGAATTTACCTTTGTTGTTGACCCCTTATCTACTGAATAAAATTACTTGCTTACACCATTCAGCAAATATAATCTATTTGCGGACCGCGGAGATGAATAGACTGTCATCTGACACGGGAAGCATTGATGAGAAAGGTAGTAATTCATTTCCTGTTTTGGGATTGTTGTCAATGATATGAACTGAAATCAGATATCGTAATGAACCGAAATCCGACATCGTACTAGCCAGAATTTCAACATCGTAATAAAACGAAATTCAACCAAAATAGCCCAGAAGGTATCCTGTCACCATTTACTATCACTGTAACATTACAACTCATCGTTAATTGTTAGTGTTTTTTTTTTTTTTTTGCATTCTAGAACTGAGTAAGATGAGCTCACCAGTTTTTAGATTTATAAGTTTAAACTCCCTGGAGCTAAGATAAAGAAGGGACTGAAGTGGCTTAAAAATGTTAGGGTTGGAATTGAAAGCAGGGTAATTTTAAAAATTGATTAAAAAATCAATGAAACTATGTAAATTTATGGACGAAGACTTGTGAAACTCCCATAGAGCCAGAAAGAAAAGGCTTCTCAAGTAATCCTTGTCGCTATCTTCTACATCATAATCTTCGTCCAACATTGTGAGAGTCCCTGATATTTTTCCTTTTTAATTTTCAAGGGAATTTTTTTTTAATTAAGAATTCATACTACATAATCTATTGCGTTTGTGTCTTTGATAATAATACACACGCCAACGTGTACACACACACACACACACACACACACACACACACACACACACACACACACACACACACACACACACACACACACACACACACACACACACACACACACACACACACACACACACACACACACACACACACACACAAAACACACACACACACACACACACACAAACACACACACACACACACACACACACACACACACACACACACACACACACACACATACACACACACACACACACATAAACACACACATAAACACACACACCCATACACACAAACGCACACATGCAGCTCCCCCACACGATTCGTAGCGCAGTGGTTAGAGTTCCCGGCCGCCACTATAATGGTCCGGGTTCAAATCCCGCCCTGGGCTGAAATAATTTCAGTATCGATGAGATGCGTTACTCCAACTCTCGTGGGCGGGGAGTTCGGTGTGTGTATGCGTGTAAGGTCGCAGCTTTACCCATAAATTGGTCATATATGAACTCTGAGCTCTCATCCGGGAGGGAAATAGCTGTTGATCACAAGTCCAACACGTGATCCAAGACCATGGTGAATCCCACACACTAACACGCACACGCGCGCGCGCATGTAAAGGCACCACCTAAATAGAAATAGAACACAGTAATAGGTCAGTGAATGTAACTGGTATTAGACACTTGATAGTAATATAATTGGCAGCCATGGCTAAAATAATCACTAGCTTTTTTTTATTGATGTAGGGCATGACGTCATCGAAATGACGTCAATCGTCCCAAAACGACCAAATGATTTTATAAGGAGGATTTAGTGGTTGATATGTCATATTATGTTACACACACACACACACACACACACACACACACACACACACACACACACACACACACACACACACACACACACACACACACACACACACACACACACATATATATACATATATATATATATATATATACATATATATTGTTACGGGCGGGCTGGTATGTGAAGATACGTTACGTATAACGGATAAGTGCTTAAGAACCAGCTCACTTCTAGAAGCCACTGTAGGACTGAACTATCTGGTCAGGGCCTAGATAATTCGTAAGACTAGAAGTAAAGGTAACAAAGAAGATTCCAGGAAAGGAATATTAAACTAGCGATAAAACTAGTAAACGAAATTATTAATGGAAAAATATTTACAGGCAATCAACACAAAAGAGAATGGGCAGTAGGGTCAATGGGACCGTTTCACGATTATAAGAATATGGAAATTATCGTTCAAATAAGAAACAAGATAAGTATACAATATGGTACTATCTAAGTACAAAGAGATCAGGAACATGCATCAGAATAAGTAATAAGTACAAATATAAGTAAAGTAATGCAATGTATATCAGACACGTAATGTAGGCAAAAAAGGGTGATCACTTCACACTAATCGTCTCATGAGTCTAAACTTCCAGTTTTTAACAAGAGATAAGATATGCGAAAAATGACAACGAGTGAGCGAATTCAACCGCTTATATACCATTGGACCGGAAGCGGAATACTTCCGGGTGAGT
>NC_134789.1:64195475-64197975 GCF_046742065.1 Oratosquilla oratoria
CAAAAAATCTATAAATAATCAACCAGAGTAACTATATAGAATTAAATACATTTTAGTTTTCACTCCCCCTCACCCCCAATTTACTCCTGGCCTCATTAAATCTCTCCATTCCCGATTCCAAAGTGATAAAGTTGGATTCAAGTCCATTTAAACCCCAACTGCAATGGTAATTAAGCCCACAATAGACGAGGAGCTTTTGTTCCCTGATGTTGTCCTTTACTCGAGTAGAGCATTTCTAACCTTTTTCTAAGGAAAAGGAAAAATGTTAGAGTGGTAGATCTCAATGTGTTCCATGGACCTCTTAGTGGGCCACAGTCTCAGAAGAGGCGTTCTAAACCAAAATTTATTGGGAGTCAATGGATGTTTAGCGATATAATTCAATGTTGGAGAAATAGCCTACAGGAGATTGAAGAACAGTAATCCATAAAGGATAGGATACATGATGCAAAATTGGGATCACCTACTTTAGAGAATGATATACAAGGAATATAACTGAATATAAATATAGATAGATACGTATATATAGATAAATGAATAAATATATTATTAGAGATAGATGAATATATAGATGATAGTAAATAAGTAAATAAAAAAATATTATCAAATATGCAAAAATTAAAATACATAGATAAATAAATTTGTTGAGCATTATTTATTATTAAGGATAATGAATAGATAAAATTTAGATGAATAGATAAAGAAGTTAATAAACAAATACCTAAATGAATTAATGAATAAACAAATAAATAAATAAATAAGTAAATAATTAAATAGAAAAATGAATTAGTAAATAAGTAGATAAACAAATGAGTAAATAAATAAATGAATAATAGATAAATAAATAAACAAATCAATAAATAAGTAAATAATAAAAAATAATAGATAAACGAACAAATAAATAAATAAATGAATGAATGAATAAATAAATGAATGAATGTATGAATAAATAAATTAATAGATATATAGATAAATTAATAGATAAACAAATAAATGAATAGATAAATAAATTAATTAATAGATAAATAAATAAATGAATAAATGAATAAATAAATAAATAAATAAATAAATAAATAAATAAATAAATAAATAAATAAATAGATAAATAAATAAATAAATAAATAAATAAATAAATAAATAAATAAATAAATAAATAAATAAATAAATAAATAAATAAATAAATAAATAAATAAATAAATAAACAAATAAGTAAATAAATAAATAAATAAATAAATAAATAAATGAATAAATAAATAAATGAAATAAATAGATGGATCAATAAATAGATAAATAAACGAATGACTGAAAAATAGATACATAAATGTATAAATAAATAAATAAATATATAAATAAATAAATAAACAAATAAAATATCTTAGGTCCTAAGTTGCAGAGGGGAACGCGTCGAAGTCTGCCTACAAAGGGGGAGAGAGTGAGAGAGTGAGAGAGTGAGAGAGTGAGAGTGGGAGAAGGCAACATTCTGGTTCCTCTGAAACAAAAATATGTTTGTTTTTCATTTGACGAAGAACGAAATTTATACAAATTGACTTCAGTAAGCTTTTTCTTTTCCTCTACAGACATCAAAACTAGTTCTCTTTACCTCCTCCCCCCTCTCTCCTCCACCTCCTCCTCCTCTTACCTCACTCCTCCTTCTTCATCTTTATCTCCCTCCTCCCTCCTCCTTTTCCTCTGCTCTTTTCTCCTTCCTCCTCTCTTCTCTCTTTCTTCCTTTCACCTCTCTCCTCCATTTCCTCTGCTCTTTTCTCCTTCCTCCTCTCTTCTCTCTTTCTTCCTTCCACCTCCCTCGTCCTTTTTCTTTGCTCTTTTCTCCTTCCTCCCCTGTTCTCTCTTTCTTCCTTCCACCTTCCTCCTCCTCTTCCTCTGCTCTCTTCTCCTTCCTCTTCTCTTCTCTCTTTCTTCCTTTCACCTCCCTCCTCCTTTTCCTCTGCTCTTTTCTCCTTCCTCTTCTCTTCTCTCTTTCTTCCTTCTACCTCCATCCTCCTTTTCCTCTGCTCTTTTCTCCTTCCTCCTCTCTTCTCTCTTTCTTCCTTCCACCTCCCTCCTCCTTTTCCTCTGCTCTCTTCCCCTTCCTCCTCTCTTCTCTCTTTCTTCCTTCCACCTCCCTCCTCCTTTTCCTCTGCTCTCTTCTACTTCCTCCTCTCTTCTCTCTTTCTTCCTTCCACCTCTCTCCTACCTCCTCAACTTCTCTTCCTCTCTCTCTCTTGTTCCTCTTCTACCACCTTTCTTCATTCTTTTTTCCTTCCGCCTCTCTCCTTCTACCTCTCTCTTTCCCTCCTCCTTCCACTCTCTTTCCCTAATCAACCTCTCTGTCTCCTCTTTTCTCCTTCCGTCTCCTTCCTCCTCCTTCCTCTTTCATCCCCTTCCCTCAAGTCCCCCCTCCCACCTCTCCTCCTCCTTCACTTCTTCCTCACTCTCCTTCCCCTATTCTTTTTTTCTGACTTCAACTTTTATCTTTGGTGTTATACCTTCAAACACTTTATTA
>NC_134789.1:64207975-64210475 GCF_046742065.1 Oratosquilla oratoria
ATATACATATACATATATATATACATATACATACATATATATATATATATATATACATATAGATATACATATAAATATACATATACATATACACATACACATACATATACACATAGATATACATATACATATATACATGTACATATACATATATACATATACATATACATATACATATACACATACACATACATATACATATACATATACATATACATACACATATACATATACATATACATATACATATACATATACATATACATATACATATACATATACATATACATATACATATGCATATACATATACATATATACACATACATATGGTTGAAAATTTTGAGTTATATCTCGCCTTGATATTGCGGTGGTAGCACAACATTTCTGTTGGGCAAGGTCATATCTCTTTATCTCATTGAAGGTGAAAAGTCAAGAAAAAAAAGAGAAAAAAGAAGAAAAATAAAATTAATTACGTAATGAAAATCTATGAGAAATATCTTAATTCTATTAGACTGTGTGGGAAGTATCACACATATATCACTACTTTCTATATTTGGTAGAGAGATCACTTAAACAGGTTTATATATGTACAAAAGAAACTATAAAATATATCTTTTATTATTTGCTGAAATTAACTATTCGGTCACGTGACCACGCCTAAGTGGATGATAAGGCTGATAATAGAATACGAGGGCTGCATTCAATCAACTTTGAATAAAATTTGCTTTTAAGAAGAAAACACAGCTTGAGTGATAAGGATTTATTTTCAAGCCAAGTGGTCTAAAGGTCCTTAACCTTGAGAGTTCACAGATTCTTGTTCTCTTTTTTGTTCATTTATTAATTCATTTACTGATTTTTTTTATCTATTGATCTATTTATTTACCTTTTTCTATTTATTTGTTTATTCATTTATTTGTATCAATCTATTATTTTTGTCTATTTGTATATATTCTTATATATTTTTCTGATAAGTTGTTTTCCCGTGATACATGTATGGCACATAGCCGTAATTACATTTCTCCCAACCCCTGTCATATTCTCACACAGTTTCCACGCAGATATATAAGATCATATTGGTATGTATGTATAAGTTTATGTAAATTCATATGAAACTTCACCTGAGCGAAATGCAGTAACACTTTTGTAAATCAAACAGGTAACCCACAGTCGAAGTAAAAGAGAACTTGGGAGAACGTTTAGCTTCTATTGTCGATTGATAAACCTGGGGCCGTGGCAGGAGCGACATCCGTGCATGCCACCCACGCGATTTGGTGCTGTCACAGGCGTGCTCATGCGCGGTGGGACAAAACCCCAGGGCACAGACCACGTGTACAGTACCCACGCCGAGATGACCTGACCTAAGGCCGGCCACACACGTGCAGTTTAAACTGACAGTTACAACTGTTCAGTTATAACTGTCAGTTGAAACTGCACATGTGTGGGTATCTCAGTGATTTATACTGACAGTTACAACTGTTCAGTTATAACTGTCAGTTGAAACGGCACATGTGTGGGTATCTCAGTGATTTAAACTGACAGTTACAACTGTTCAGTTATAACTGTCAGTTGAAACGGCACATGTGTGGGTATCTCAGTGATTTAAACTGACAGTTACAACTGTTCAGTTATAACTGTCAGTTTAAACTGCACGTGTGTGGCCAGCCTAAGGGGGGTGACGAAGGAGATACACCTAACGACTACGTGAGGCTAGGTTGCCAGTATCACTAGAAACTTATCTAGTGATACTAACTATGAGCTGCAGCAGGGTGAGTTTAATTGTCTCCTGGAAGGGGAAACGAGTACTGACAGCAACCGTAGAGAGGTACTCGAGAAGGAAGTGTGGAAAAGAAAGTAATATGGCCACTAGCCTAAGTCATGGCATCAGTACCCCAGTTGCCTATACATAAGGTAAGGTCTTTGGTATGCATTTTCATCAAGCCACTCAAAAACTAAAAGCCAGTCCCTAAATCGGCTAGCTCCGCTGGGACTAAATGCAAAACACACTCTGAGGGTCCCAAACGACATCGAGCTAACGAGAGAGGATCACTCCCGGTAAGTCCGTCAAATAATTTTAGCTGTTGTCTTCTCCCGCTTACAAACGTATCACAAGAAATAAACAAATAACTACATTTTGTGTGTGCTTTTCCCCTCCGCTAAACCACTAGCTACGTGTTACCATACTATATTTCGGCTGCCAGCTGCAACCCTCCTCGGGGAAGTAAAAATATAGTAGAAATGGTAGGACATATTTCCTTTGAGATAAGTAAGGGAATGAAAGAGGAACATGAACAGCTTAAATGATAGGCTAGATAACTTCACTCAAGGAAGGGTTGCGGGATTAAGCGTCGGGTTGGGTGGGGGGTTAGAATAGTGATATTTACTAACCAAGAAACTCATCGCTGAGAAATAATGTCCGATGACTATTGTTCTTTAGAGATGTTAAAATTGGGACACTCTTTAAGATTTTTTTTATTCCGACTGTTGGTTATCTGTGTGAT
>NC_134789.1:64215475-64217975 GCF_046742065.1 Oratosquilla oratoria
AAATTTTCTGTTATAGTCTTTCTCCATTTCAGATCTGCTCTCCTCTTTGCCTCTTTTCTCTTATGCTTTACTTCTCTTTTCATTGAATTTGTAAATAGAAGGTAATTCCGAAACAAGAAGGTCATATGGGAGCCTTTCGTCCGACCCAAAGAGGACGAAATGAGGTGATCCCGGTACTAATTAACATGTTAATGGAATTATTTATGCAAGCTTGAATCACGGGGACTTGTTCACCCCAAGAAGGGTGAAGATTAGAAGTAAGGTGTCGAAGAACATAGAGAATCAATCTATTCTGGCTTTTAGCTAAGTCATTTGAACTAGGGTGATAAGAAGTAGTGTTGTATTTTTTTTAATTGAAAGTGATTTCAAATGTACGAAATAATCTCATTGTTGAATTCAGTCTCATTGTCAGTAATCAGAGTTTTTGGTGTAGCGAAGAGGCTTATGAGTTTGTCAATTAGGGTCTTTGTTACGTGCTCTTCTGTCTTGTTTGGTAAGGGGAAAGAACACAGAATCGTGGAAAATTGTCGACTCAGACAAAGAGGTATTGGTTTCCGCTATGTGTAAGTAGTAACTTAAGAAGACCAACAGCGACTGTGTCAAATTATTTACAAGGGGTAGAGTAAGTTAAAATTGGAACATGACCGCTGATATGATCTTTGTGAGTCGCGCAAGGCTGACAAGCATCTTTGTGGGCGTGTATATCCTTTCTCATGGTTAATAAGAAGTAGGGCAATCTGGCTTGTGTAACTCATTTCTCCTTGCCAGGTTGTGCAGCAATGTAGGGGAATTGTGTAGAATTTGTAGATCTTCTGGAATAAGGTCAGTAGGGAGTACAAACTGAAACACTGATTTGTTGGGCTCATATTTGTTCGTTAGTGTTGTTTTGTGATACATTATGTCATCAATTAACGTATAATTTTCGAGATCTGGAGGAAAATTTTCTGTGCCAGTTGTGTCTGCAGATTCGAGGAAGTATATGATACGTTTCCAAAAAGGGTCTGATCTCTGCGGTGCGCCTACGCGCGCTTGTGTAGAAGTTACTGAAATTAGATTTTGAGTGATGGTCGCAATATGGTGACAGACCGTCTACAACTAGGTTCACTTTTCCTTTATTAATGAATTTCCGGGTATAGATTAACTGTCCTCGGTGTGCACTGAGTCTTGATTTTCTTGTAGTCACAAACGAGAGGTGTTACGTGAATGCCTTGCAGGAGATTTGTTACGTAAATGCCTTGCAGGATATATGTTACGTGAATGCCTTTCAGGAAACTGATCTGGGGATTCTGGTTTGTGTTGCCTCCGTGGTAACAGCACACGGCAATGATCACTCGTGTGAAGACATGTACCGTGATAATCGCATTATTGGTTTGGTTGTGAAGGGTTTCTGTGGTAACACATGTTTACGAGGTATCTTGGTATGCGGCAGTATGTAAAAACCATTTGTGGTCTTAAAAGATAGCGTTGGCGTGTGCGATGTCAAGTGCGAGATATATGTCTTGATCTCGTGTTATGTGAGGGAACCATGTGACCTGGGCTATTGTGTGGGTTGGTGTAATGGGCACTGACTGGCTCTAGATCTGGGTGATAGTTCTGTCCGTTTCATAGAATTTCCCAGAGAATTCTCCTAGTATGATATATGTGTCTGGGTGTAATTGGGAGAGTAGTCGAAGATATGCTATGAGTAAGAGGACATGTTCCAATAAATTTTTGTCTACTGGGGTCCAGTCTGAGTTTTTGAGTCTTTCCCTGAGTTCACTTTTAAATGTTTAAATAATTTTAACAGTTTTTTCTTTGATGTGGTGTGGACTATGACTGTAAGTCCTAGTCAAATAGTAAAGGGGGGGAGTACTTCAAATGGCTTAAATAATACAAAGGAATTTTTAAAGTGCTGTACAAATTCCTGATATTTTGAGGTTTCCTTGAATAAATAAGACTGAATGACGTTATCAGAAAGTGTGTTATTCATATCTATTTTGGATGTTAACATTGAGATTTTACCCTGTCTTCTGTGATGTTTCTTCGTGTTATCTCAGTGAGGAAATTGTATACAGAAATATATGGCTGGCGATTCAGCGAAGGGTGCTGGTGCTTCGGAGGAATTTGTGTTGAACTTCTGATCCGTAACTGCTGCTGCCAGAATGTAGATTTGTAGTGTAGAGTTTCCTCTCGAATGTAGATTTGTAGAGTGGAGTGTCGTCTTTCTCCACTGTTGTTTCCCATCGCCTTTGCCACTAGGATGTAGATTTGTAGTTAGGATCTACATTGGATGTTTAGAGAGGCAAATGAGGTGAAAGTTCGTTCGTTTTAATGTCTAAGTCTTCTCTGTTTTACAAACAACAGCAACCTCCGAAGAAGACTCGACGGGGTTTCCAGATTTTAATTCACACGGTTACAAGTAGGCTGTTGCTACAATAATACAGTATTTTCTTATATCTACAATTTACAATACATGGACTGAATCTGGACTCAGTATCCATGCACGGGATATATTTACATA
>NC_134789.1:64230296-64235296 GCF_046742065.1 Oratosquilla oratoria
AAAATCAAAAATAAATAATAAATTAAAGACTAAATAACAATGTAAAAATAACAAAAAAAAAATGCATAAAGAAATGCATAGGTATATTAGAATAACAAACAAAAAAGGTAAATAGTAAATTATTTATAGATTGACATATAACAAATAATCAAATGAAAATCAGACAGACAAATTATAACAAAACACAAAACAAATAATATAAAACATAGAATTATAATCATGACAGGCATCTTACCTTAGGTATTTATCCTAAATGATTCTTAAAGCTTCGAACTGAACTACATTGCACCTACCTGTGTCAGGAAGTTTATTCCATTTCATTAAAACTACACGGTTGGCAAAGTAGTTTCCTACCTACTTCCAAATTGAATCTATTTGCCCGTCCGGTAGCAGTTTGAGACCATTGTTTTCTTGTCTGAATCTCATTCAAATGTGAAAATTTGGTCACTTTTTGATGTTGTCCAATTCCCTTTAAAATCTTAAAGACCTTAATCAAGTCACTTCTGAGATCCCTAATCGCTTTTTTAGGGAAAACAGATTCATGTGTCTTACGTCGATTTTCGTATGATTTATTATTTGAATATAATAGGAATCAGTTTTGTGGCTCGCTCGTTGTAACTTGTTTTCCAGTCTGTCAATGTCTTTATTATAATGAGATTCACGGTGACCATAAGTACACGGAAACAGCATAAATCCAAATGTGGACGAACTAACGCTTTAATATACACTTGTTAATGAGTGATGGACTTTTGACACTCAAAAGATACGCGCAATCAATCCCAGAATCTTATTTGGCTTTCATCACAACACACACACACACAGGCATCATCACCACACAAAACCACGCCGCACACACACACACACACACCCACACACACACACACACACACACACACCACACACACACAACACACACACACACACCACAGGACACAAAACCACCACACACACACTCACACACACACACACACACACGCCCAACACATCACACACACACACACACACACCCCAACACTCACACACACACACCACACCACCACCCCACACTCACACCAACCCAAAACAACACACACACACACACACACACACACACAAACACCACCCCACACACAACCCCCAACCCACACACACACACACCCACCAACACACACACACACACACACACAAACACAAACACACACACACACACACACACACACACACACACACACACACACACACACACACACACACAAACACACACAGTGGCATGTCTATAAGAAAGTCGTAAAGGTGCCTAATCTGTCTCCAAATGATCTTGCATGACGTGGTCCTGGCGGGGAGTCAAAGAAGTGGGTGGATCTCTGATAGACATACTTCTTCGTCTTACTTTTTCTTCTTTTTCCCCTTTCCTCTTCGCCTCCTCCTTGTTCTTATTATTATTCTTGTTCTTATTTTGCTTCTTCTCAATTTTCTATCGTCTTTACATCCTTCTTCTTCTTCTTCTTCTTCTTCTTCTTCTTCTTCTTCTTCTTCTTCTTCTCCTTCTTCTTCTTCTTCTTCTTTCTTCATTCTTCTTCTTCTTCTTCTTTCTTTCTTTCTTCTTCTGTCTTCTTCGTCCTGCTGCATCTTCTTCTTCTTCTTCTTCTTCTTCTTCTTCTTCTTCTTCTTTCTATTTTCTTCCTCTTCTTCTCTTTTTCTTCTTTTCTTTTTCTTCTTCTTTTTTCTTCTTTCTAATTTCTTCTGCTTCTTCTTTTACTACTTTTTCTTCTTGTTCTACCTCTCCTTCTTCTTCTCCTTCTTCTTCTTCTTCTTCTTCTTCTTCTTCTTCTTTCTTCTTCTTCTTCTTTTTCTTCTTTTTCTCTTCTTCTTCTTCTTCTTCTTCTTCTTCTTCTTCTTCTTCTTCTTCTTCTTCTTCTTCTTCTTCTTCTTCTTCTTCTTCTTCTTCTTCTTCTTCTTCTTCTTCTTCTTCTTCTTCATCTTCTTATTATTATTCTTATTCTTATTCTTATTCTTATTCTTATTCTTATTCTTATTCTTATTCTTATTCTTATTCTTATTCTTATTCCTATTCCTATTCCTATTCCTATTCTTGTTTTTGTTCTTGTTCTTGTTCTTGCTCTTGCTCTTGCTCTTTTTCTTATTCTTAATCTTATTCTTATTCTTATTCTTATTCTTATTCTTATTCATATGCTTATTCTTATTCATATTTTTATTCATATTCTTATTTTCTTATTCTTATTTTCTTATTCTTATTCTTATTCTTATACTTATTCTTATTTTCTTATTCTTATTTTCTTATTCTTATTTTCTTATTCTTATTTCCTTATTCTTATTCTTATTCTTATTCCTACACCTTTTCTTATTCTTATTCTTATTCTTATTCTTATTCTTATTCTTATTCTTATTCTTATTCTTATTCTTATTCTTATTCTTATTCTTATTCTTATTCTTATTCTTATTCTTATTCCTATTTTTATTCTTATTTCTTATTCTTATTACTATTCTGTTTGTTTTTCTTCCTCTACTTCCTCTGTTTCTCACTTCTATTCTGCTTCTTACTTTTCATCTAGCTATTCTTCTTCTTGTATGTGTCTTGATCGGGATATCACTAAACTGATTGAAAATGCTTAGGGGTAGTCAGAAATATATACAAAGCCAAAATATCACGAGTATACTCTGACCGAAATAGTCTCTCGTACTAACACTGGTCGCGGTAACGAGTTGCTTTCCATAATTTTCAATGGAGCCCTTCACACGGTTTCGTGTGAAGGACTCCATTGGGAAACATGAAAGGGAACTGATGACCACCAGTCATCCATATTGTGTGAATATGGGCTTCCAGTAAGGGTTTTATTCAGGTGAATAAAATAGCTTGGCTAAAAACTAAAGGACGAAAGCTAGATTTGTCTGAATTATGTTTATTTTGATCTGGCTTTAGGATTTTCTTCTCTTGAACACTCTCAAGAATTTTATTGATTTGTCTCACTTTACTTAGTTTCAAATGGTTAATCTCTGGTGATTTTACTCATCTTACTACAGATTAATTATTGCCCCTTCCATACGGTGGCGCCGACGTAGGCGTCATGAGGAGCAAGTGGGTACGCGAGGATGCCGATATCGGCTTCTTGATTATATTTATTGTAGTTGTACCTGCGTGACCCCCATACTCTGTAAACTGGCTTCATCATATTTTCTATGGTTATCAAAATTCACGGGTGAAAGAGAGAACGATCGATACAGCCGTGACCTTATCTTTTGTAATGCGAGTATTATGACGCAACATCGTACGTCTGGTAGCTTATGCTCTCCGCGAGATTTTGGCCCGACGTGAAGTGGAAACGAAGTTGATATGATAAGTGGTTATAGATACTTTAAGTGAATTAGGTAAGCCCTATATTTAAGTGAAAAATACATCATATATTTCATTGATATATAATGAAGCAGAAAAAATCACATGAGCAAGAATTTTTTCCAATACGAGGCATGTTCCTAAAGAGAAAAATATATATTGTATAGAAATAGATTTAACTTATAACATTTCTAGGAATAGTGACGCCGTATTCATTTGCTCGTTCATTGCTTTGTTTGTTAGTTTGTTTTAGTTTCATTTATTTGCTTCCATATCTGTTTAACTGTATGAATATGTGAATATGAATTGTAAAAATTGCATTGTGTCAGAGTCCCAAAAGTCTCGTTTTCTGAAAAAAGAATATATATATATATACTAAATATGTTTGTCTTTGGCTAGGAAAGACTCCATGAAGATCGTCATCACAGGAAAATGGTTGAAATTCTATTGCCGTCTTAATTGTATTATGGAATGGCAAGTATCGCTTAATTGCGATTGATGATGACGTAATTTAACATCACAAAGGTACCTTCTTCCAGAGGGAGGATTTTTTTTAAACATGAAATTTTATGTAGTCTCCCCTTACCACAAACTCGCTTCCCGTCGGCAGGACTCGAACCTTTTTCATTCTAGAACTCCGCTCTACCACGCTTGGCCTGCGATCATCCATTACCTGATTGTACCTAATTGTAATATATAGGATAAAATTTGCGCTCATAAGGCCTAGTCTTTATACATTTACCAATCAAATTTAGCCTTAGATAAACTTATTTAGCATGACTTCATTCCTTCCTGGAGGTCATTCTACAGATGAATGCATCTCTTTGTAAAAAAAAAAAAAAAAAAAAAAAAAAAAAAAAAAAAAAAAAAAAAAAAAAAAAAAAAAAAAAAATATCGTGATTATCGTAAAGACCAGACGCTTACAGTATGCCAATCACGTTACTAAAATAAATCAGGAGAGATGATCAAAGAGGGTGATGGTGGACGGACGGTGTTATAGAAGGAAGAGAAAACACAGCCGTACCACGTCCGAAATGTCCTTATGATGTGAACAAGGATCTGAGAAGAGTAGGAGTAGGTGTCCGTGAACGAACGGGAGCAGCAGCTCAGGACCCCAGAAACTGAACGTAATTAGTTGAAGCCTTAAGAAGTGAGTGAATGATTTTCAGGGATGAATAAGAACTTCCAAAAGCAATTATTAAGAAATGACCAAACAATGGAATCCTATTAATATTTCAACCAAGTTTGGATGAGCTCTTAACCTAGTGAGGGGGGGTTTTAGTAAATGAAGAAAGAATCGTTATAAAATATCCAGTAAACAATCAGGAAAGACTGATTGACAATTTTGAAAGCTTTTGAGGGGCACCATGATATACACGTCCCTGCTTTTTTCATGTCATCATCCATTTGTCCGTCGGAGTAAGAAACCATGACGTTGTGAGAAGGTTGAATCATCGTCAATCTTATAATCATGAAAAGTGTTTGGTAATATTATCAGTAGAAAAAAAATACATAAATAATTTCATGTATGCAGGCTGATTGCTTTTGCAAACATTTTTGAAATAACGCTCTCCCTTTTACGGCCGGGTAGGTCATATTTGATGTCCAACATACAGGTATACATACACCTGAACATACACTAAATTGATTAGAACGAACTTCGTAATTC
>NC_134789.1:64252796-64255296 GCF_046742065.1 Oratosquilla oratoria
AGAAATAAAAAACCAAATGGATATAGCCAAAAGCACCATTTTAAATGGAGGTAGTAAAATAAATAACATTAAACTTTACTATCAAAACAGAGTGTCTTTAGCTTGTAGAAATACGAAAAGGATTCCGAAATAAGTAATAAGAAAGAACTATAAACCTACAAAATAAGGTGATAGACTTAATTTGATAATTTATTACCGGTACTCCAGAACATCATTCCTAGTCATGAGGAACAGTTTGGCAGCACAAAATGATAAATTAAAACAGTGAAATGTTGTGTATAAATACACTTATGATTTTAACAAAGACGGTGAACTTTGTACAAACGAGTATATCGGGTACACAACCACAAACATTTTCACAAAGACTCCCGTACAACATTGCAGAGCGTTTCGATGAAATCTTACATGACAAAATCTCACAAAAGCAGCATATCAAGAGAACAACTAAACAATAACACGATGACAATTGCCGAAAATGATAATAAAACCAAACTAAAATGCATGGAGGCACTAATTAACATACCACAAAATATGTGCGGGTCCCTATAGTTATATGGGTCACGAGAAGAGGGCTGGCAAGGATGACGTGCCATAGTCCCTAATCTCCCCCAAATATATCAATTTTTGTAGTATATTAGTATGTAGCTCGTCTGAGTAAAATACCAGAAGATGCCTAATGTATAGGCAAAACGTCGTAATGTGTTAGTTTTTCAGGCCCAACCATAGACTCGATTGGAAGTATTGTATACCTTCTCCCTCCTTCAGAGAGCAAAGTGATTAAAGGAATAAAAAGTCTGAATAAGAAGATAACTAGTGCCCAATATGCTGCTCTCTAATAAGAAATATGTATATATATACATATATATAATATATATATATATGTATATATATATATATATATATATTATATATATATATATATATATATATATATATACAAGCACCCGGACCTGGCTTCGCCAGGTGTGCTTCGCGCCCACTCCTACGGGCAGTTTAATGTACCAAATTGGGAAAATAAAAGAGTAACAATAAATTCCATAATTTTATTTAGACCTACTACAATTTTGTACATGAAAAATACATTAAACACATAAGTGGAAATTCAAATCTTCCTTCTCTTTCTAACGATCTCCCTCAGTGAAAGGTCTTTAGAATAATCCCCTGTGTAAATTTCTTCGGGTATAATCATGGCTACGGCTTCTTCTTCTGTCTTACTGAAAATTGATCTTGGAATGCACACGATGGATTGATCAGGTTCTTCTTCCCCTATTTGCGAAGGAGTCTTCAAAATCTCCCGAAGGAGTCTTCAGTCTCCAAAAGGAGTCGTCAAAGTCTACTGACGTTGTCGTCAAACTCTCCCCTCGTCTCTCTCTCTGTTTCTCTTTCTCGTTAGGTCAATCATAAAGGCAATAAAATTTCGGAAGGTGGTCATAAAAACGCCAGGAAATTTTCATAACTGAAAAACTTTATTTATGTATATAGATTCTCTTGGCAATATTTCGTAAAGATTCTCTTAGCAATATTTCGTAAAGATTCTCTTGGTAATATTTCGTAAAGATTCTCTTGTTAACATTTGGTAAAGATTCTCTTGCCAATATTTCGTAAATATTTTCTCATTAATATTTAGTAAAGATTCTTTTGTCAGAATTCCGTAAAGATTCTCTTTTTCTTGTTAGCACCACTTTATTTTTCCATGGTAATATTAGTGTTTCCGGTGATGACTCATTTCCGGGTTGGGCCTTGCGTAGGAGGTTGGAAGGTTTAGAGAGAAATATTTTTTTATGTTAGTGGAGTGGAGATTCTCTTGGCAATATTTCGTAAAGATTCTCTTAGCAATATTTCGTAAAGATTCTCTTGGTAATATTTCGTAAAGATTCTCTTGTTAACATTTGGTAAAGATTCTCTTGGCAATATTTCGTAAATATTTTCTCATTAATATTTCGTAAATATTCTTTTGTCAGAATTCCGTAAAGATTCTCTTTTTCTTGTTAGCACCACTTTCTTTTTCCATGATAATATTATTAACGTATTAGATTAACACACGGAGAGCAGCTTAAAGACACGTCTACCCTCTATGAATGCTTACAGGCGTCTGAGTCAGATGTGTCCCCGGGAGTTAGTGTCTCCGGTGATGACTCATTTCCGGAGTAGGAGGTTGGAAGGTTTAGAGAGAAATATATATATATATATATATATATATATATATATATATATATATATATATATATATATATATATATATATATATATATATGAGTGGCAGGTTGGTGAGATAAACACCGAGAATCATTGAAGTTTTATTAACTGACGTTTCGCTCTTAACAGAGCTTCTTCAGAGTGTACAAACATGATCGGGAAAATCAACAGTTTTATACCTTACATCATCCCGCGTTCCTTCCTTAACCCACCCCCTCCCTCCCTCTTGTATCCTTCAACTCCTGTAGGACCATCCAGCCGGACGTTTTGGACAGCTTAATAAAACCATCACGATGTTTACAGC
>NC_134789.1:64265296-64272796 GCF_046742065.1 Oratosquilla oratoria
GAGAATGGGGGAAATATCAGATAATTTTTTGGTGGAACGTAAGATGAGAGTGGAGGATAAATGGAAAAGGAGGAAAAGGACAGAAAGTAGGCAGGTGCTTAGAGTAAACCGCTTAAATGAGAAAGAAAAGAAAAACGAGTACAAGAAGAAACTGAGAGATGAGAGGGAGTGATAGATAAAATAGAACTAGGAGTGGAGGAGAAATGGGGATAGTTCAAGGAGGGAGTCACAAGGTGTGCAAAATTGGTGTGCGGAAGAAGGAGGGTGGGAGGAAATAGAAGAAAGGGTAGTGAGTGGTGGGGTGATGAATAAAAGAAGGTTGTTGAAGAGAAGAAACGAGCATTCACAATTCAGCTGCAAAATAGGACGAGAGAATCCTATGAAAAGTACAATGAAAAAGGAAGAGAAATAAAGCATAAGATATAGGATGCAAAGAGGAGAGCTGATGTGAAGTGTGGAAAGATTATGATAGATTTTTTAAAGTAATTAAAATATTTTTGTAAGGAGATTAAGAGCAAAAGAGTTATTCGAATCAAATATAAAAGAAAAGGTAAAAGGTGCTGATGCAGAGATGGTAATGGAAGAGACGGCAGTAAGAGGAAGATGGGCAGAGTATTTTAGGGAGTTGTTAAATATGAAGGAGAATGGGTAGGAAAAAATAGCTGCAGTGGGGAGCGCTAAGAAAAGCGCAGTAATAAATGAGGAAAATGGAGGAGAAATAAGGAAAGATGAGTGAAAAGTAAAAGCAGTTATTAAAATTATGAGAGCAAGTAAGGCACTTGGGTTACATGGGTGTCATAGTGAGTCTCTAAAAAAATGAGGTATAGTGATGATGGACTAGCTTGTAAAGTGGTTTAATGTTTGTCTAAAAGAGGGTAGAGTGCCGGAGGACTGGAGGAGTGCATATATAGGTCCACTTAAGAACATAAGAACATAGAACATAAGAATAAAGGAGACTGCAAGAGACCATAAGGCCTACACTAGGCAGCTCCGTATCCATCACCACCTGTTGTCCCCATCCATAAAGTTGTCTAATCGTTTTTTTTAAACAACTGATAGTTTCAGCGCTTACTACATGGTTACTAAGTTTATTCCATTCATCGACCACCCTATTAGTAAACCAATTCTTGTCTATTTCCTTCTTAAATCTAAATTTGTCCAGTTTATACCCATTACCGCGAGTCCTGCCCTGTTGTTTTATTATGATGACCTTGTTTGTATCTCCCTTGTTATAGCCTTTGATCCACTTGAACACTTCTATTAGATCACCCCGCACTCTGCGTCTTTCCAGAGAGTGTAAGTTTAGGTGCCTAAGCCTCTCTTCGTAAGGCAAATTTCCGAGTCCATGTATCACTTTGGTCATTCTTCTCTGTATTGATTCTAGTGAATTTATGTCTATTCTGTAGGAAGGAGGCCAAAACTGTACCGTTTAATGTTTATCTAAAAGAGGGTAGAGTGCCGGAGGACTAGAGGAGTGCATATATAGTTCCACTTTACAAGTAAAAGGGGGACAAGTGTGAGTGTAGTAGTTTCAGAGGGATCAGTTTGTTTAATCAAATTGGCAAGGCTTATATATGTTTATATATGTGTATATGTGGACTTTATCGATCTATTTTCAGGTACTGGAGATATGGTACAAAGAGAAAGATGTCAGACCTCCTTAGGTGAGATAAGAGAGAGGGTCACCATATCTCTACTTCTAGGTCCTTGACTTAGGCAGGGCTTCTGCCAGGTCCTTGGCCTAGACAGTCCTATCTACAACGGGGACAGCCGTTCGTTAATAAAAAGGGGATAGGCTTAGGTAGGCATGTTGTTTCGGGTTTCCGTATGGGAGATGTGTTAGTTATTTAACATATATATGGGTGTTAGTTCCTTTGTATGATGTTTAATTATATGATTGGTGGACGTGGCCAGATGTGGCGTATATATTGATGTTATGGTAATGTAATTGGGTAGGTATGAGAAAAGGGTCAATGGGTATATTTGTTGACATTAGGCATCTCGTGATGGTTGTGCTGCGGGGTGTCATGTTTATCTTAATTTGCATTATTTAGTGCACGTATTTTGTGATTGAGGAGTTTGTGACGTCTGCAATATTGAGGTTTTGCAAAAGACGAGTACCATCTCGCATGCGTATGGATAACGTGTATGGTTGGTGATGTTTAGTGAGGGTTGTATTGCCTTCCCGATTTTTTTTTTTATGTACCTCCATGTACCTTGGGTTAAGGTCGTGATAGTAGTCTTTGGAATACAAAATTGCAAGGAAAAAATATGATAACGTGTATTATGTTCCTAGTGGGGGTCATTGACTCTTAAATTCATTATTTATTTGAATGAGTAAAAAGGGGGTTTAAGTATATTATTATATAATTTTAATGTATTCAACAAGCTATGCAAAATAATGCACTAAAAGGTTTTCAATTGCACGTACATTCTCTTTTCAATGAGAATACTTGTGGTTTCTTACTATTGAGAAATCTAATCCATTCCTTTAAAATATCCTGGGACGTGCAAGCAGCGTTGAGTGGTGCATTTCCTTGAAATCTACCCATTGCTGTTGTTGCTGTGATTCACAACTTACCCTGCGAGATTTAGCCGAAGCCCATTGTGAGAACCCTGATTGGTCTGCTGTCATTTACGCCTTAGAATCTGGCGATGATGGTACCTTGCCAAAATTGTCTGTACCTCTGTCTCAATTCTCCTTGCAAGACAGTGTTCTCACTCGCAACATCAAAGTGTTTGAGCAAGATGTGGCACAGTTAGTGATGAGTCTTTAATCCATGTTGTTCTGTCTCTTGCTCATGATTCCCCTCAAGCTGATCACCCAGGTCGTGACAAAACTCTGGCTATGGTTCGCAAGAAATATTATTGACCTAGAATGCGATTAGACGTTACCACTCATGTAGCCCAGTGCAAATATTGTGCCCAGAGCAAGGGTTCTACTCACATTGCTCCTATTGTAGAGTAGTCTACTCATTCTTGCCCCTTCGACACTCTCACCATTGATCTCTTGCAATTGCCCCGCAACATTCAAGGCTCAGTGTACGTTCTTGTGTGTGTTGATCAAGTTTAGCAGTTTTGTGATATTAGCTCTCTTGCGTAATATATCTGGTACAGATGTTGCTCATGCTCTAGTTTTCGATGTCTTCTATCCTTACGCTAATACTTCAGTGTTGCTTAGCGACATACATACATACATACATACATACATACATACATACATACATACATACATACATACATACATACATACATACATACATACATACATACATACATACATACTGTACATACATACATACATACATACATACATACATACATACATACATACATACATACATACATACATACATACATACATACATACACACATACACACATACATACATACATACATACATACATACATACATACATACATACATACATACATACATACATACATACATACATACATACAAACATATATATATGTGGTGCCGTCGATTGATTTAGGATGTGTTTAACCAAGAGCACCTCCAATGGGAGTGATCAGAGATACCCACATAAGAACGATTTGGGAAATAAAAAAAATCAAGGTATACGCTGCCACCACCCAATCGTCTATATGGATATATCTGACCATAAATGGAAACTGCTCCTTGTTATTCACGTCTGACTCCGTCCCCTTTCCTCAGGTCGTTCGGGGTTGGTTCTGGGTAGCGAAAAGGCCTATGCCCAAGTGGGGGTAGTAAAAGAATATAAGTGAAGGTCTGCTATGTGTCAATTATTACACTGAAGCACAAATATAGTAAGGAAATACAAAAGTATATTGTGGTTTTCTCCAACTAATCTATTGATCCTTACAATATGAAAAATATATGGGTATGCGAGACATTTAATAACACAGTTTTTTTTTTTCTTATGGGCATCATAAGTAAGGTCACAGGCACGTGGAAAAACGTAGTTATTTACGCTCCAACCTTCCGGTCACTGTATAAGTCTACTTACAATATTGTGTCTACCTTCAAGCACTGTGTCTACCTTCAACCCCGTATTCTTATTAGAGAACGATCACAGACAGAATTGTACTCTAAGGATTACACCCTCATAGCTAATGTATATACGCAAAGTGTTTGTGAAGTACACTCCCTTAAACCCCTTTTTCCATATCTGTTATCGGAATCATTTTTGGCATCAGATTCAAAACTTAATAATAATAATAACTATCTACCTACTATATCTGCACTATATCATTTAACTCACATATTGACATTTGTTTTAATTAATCTTACAGAACGTGTTCATACCTGTTATAGGAATAATTTTTGTCATAATATTAAAATTTTAGCTGCGCACAAAAAGAACGAGACGGCTATGTGTTCGTATCTATGGGTAAACTACTAACCTCCCTGTTGTATTATTTCGTAAAACTTCATTTCGCTTCTCAACAGAGCCCCTAGCTGCTACAATCTCTCCCTAAACTATTTCTCTAGTGGAATCCTGAACTGAAAGTTGGGAATTTTTCCTATTACTCTTAAAATTAATGGCCTTAGCTTACGCCTCTGTAGGATCTTGTTTAGTGAATTCACGGGTGGGCGGAGTTACGGTGCGCCCGCTATGTTCGAGAACATTCTAATGTCGTCCCGAAACTCAGTTGAACCAAAATCAGCTGAAATATATTTGTAGCTATCTTCTATTGTATGTTCTTCTTCAATGATTATAGTAAGGCTCTTTGCCAACACATCTTGATAGGCAGACATAGAATAGAATAAATTCATGGTCTATTAAGGCTCTATTTTCTACTTTGCTTCTTGGTTGAGTAAAACCGTCACGACGTCCATAATACCCAGTCTCTCAAATAAATAAATAGATAAATAAAACGAAATTCCAAAAATAATATCCCTTCAAAATTCCTGTCCTTACACATACATACATACATACATACATACATACATACATACATACATACATACATACATACATACATACATACATACATACATACATACATACATACATACATACATACATACATACATACACACACACACACACACACACATATATATATATATATATATATATATATATATATATATATATATATGTATATATATATATATATATATATATATGTACATGTGTATATATATATATACATATGTATATATATATATGTATATATATACATAAAGCCATAAGGTCTTTTCTCTTAACTGCTTATGGATGAAGGGTTATCCCTTTCCCTCACGGACTGCCCGAGTCAGAAGCAAAACAGCTAGACAAAGAATTTCCACAACTGTGCCCAAAAGCCAATGCTGGTTTAACCCCACCGCTTCATTACCTAGCGACCCTCGTCCAATCATCCTTCTTTCATAAAATGTCTTGATAGAGAGCATATTTGGAAAGTGTAAAGTAGAGAAACACAAGACAAAGATGTAAAAACCAACGAGAACCAAATGTGGTTCATAAGAGTGGTTGGGAAAAATCTTGATCTATTTTCTTTAAAACTGTCTTTATTGGTGTTTACCATGATTAAAAAGAAACATAGAAAGTGGGAAATAAGACAGAACGGATTAACCTGAATACACATAAGAACCCACAGTAACACTTTAGATCTAGATTTAGTGAATTAAAAGTGAGTCTACTTTGCATAACTCATATTGTGCGCTTGAGCACAAAACGAATTTTTTTTTATTTACAGTTAAAGTGAATAAAAAATCTAAGCAATTTTCGCCTTGAAATAGGATTCACCTAGTATTCAAGAATTCTTGGAAACAAAATTGAGCTGTAAATAGGATTTAGCTAATATTCTATTACGGTGCTTCAGTGTTACTAGAGAAGAAGGAGGAAGAGGAGGAAGAGGAAGAAGAAAAATAGTATTAGTAGGAGGACAAAGGAAGGGAGGGAGGGAGGGAGACAAGAGAAAGAGAGGATAAAGAAGTAGAAGAGGTGAGAGTGAAAAAAGGAGAAAGAAGAATTTTGATGAGGAGGATTAAGAATAGGAGGAGGAGGATAAAGCAAAATGAAAAATAGAAAAGAAGGACTGTTAGGAGAAGAGAAGGAGGAGGAGGGGTAGGAGGTGGAGTGGAGGGTGAAAAAAGGGGAGGAGATGGGTAGCAGGGAAATAAAGAAAGGAGGGAGGAGTGGGAGGTGGTAAAGGAGAGAAAGGAAAGTTGGAGAGAAGGAGGGGGGTAATAGATGGGAGGGATAAAAGGTTAGAGGAGAGACGTGAGGAAGAAAGGAGATGAGGGGTGTGAAGGAGGATTGAGGAGGAGTAGAGAGGCAGGGATAGATTATTGATTAATATCTTGATCTAAGATTTGTCCTAGACCAAGTAGAATTATGGTAAGTTGTACGTCATTTGAGTTTGTTTAACTTATGTATGTATTACATCTATCTATATACATGTATATACTGTATGTATACATGCCTGTATGTGTGTGTGTGTGTGTGTGTGTGTGTGTGTGTGTGTGTGTGTGTGTGTGTGTGTGTGTGTGTGTGTGTGTGTGTGTGTGTGTGTGTGTGTGTGTGTGTGTGTGCGCTTGTGTGTGAGCATGCTTGTGTGTATTTTCATCAGTCAAAAGGATAGTGACAAGTCATTATTTGCTAGTTCTTGTCAGTAAGTACCAGTATGGTGAGATATTTACAGTATTGATATGATTTCAGGGGATAATATTTTTCAGTATTTGTATTCTATTATTCATTGTTTCACTTATTAATTAATTAGTTAATCAATTAACTTATTAAGGTAACTTTTTTCATGCTTTTATTCATTATTTGTTTATCTTTCTACCCATGGTTTTATATATTTACTTTCTCCTTGAGATATCTAATTTTCTAAGGAAATATTTTTCACTAAAAACAGACAGCGCTACCTCTGATTATTCTAATATTCTATACTTTAGTGCATTCCCTTCCTCGCCTTGGGCTGACATGTATGTATTAGTTTCGAAAGGTTAATTAATTGACTCTGCCTACGGGACTTGATGAAATAGTGACTGATTACTTACGCTCCTGGAGTTGACGTCTAGAGGCTACAAGAGACCGTAAGGTTTACACTAGGTAGTTCCATGTCCTTTTCCACCTGTTATCCCTATTCATAGATTTATATAGTCTTCTCTAAACACAATCAATTCTTTCAGCGCTCATTATATAGTTGCTTAATATGTTCCATTCGTTAACTACTCTGTTAGTAAACGATGTCTTGTCTATTTCATTAAGCTACCAGCCTCGTGTATCACAAGAAAGTGTTCGAGTTCCGTATACTGATATGACTCAATATAAGTTGTTGTTGTTGTTGTTGTTGTTGTTGTTGTTGTTGTTGTTGTTGTTGTTGTTGTTGTTGTTGTTGTTGTTGCTGTTGTTGTTGTTGTTGTTGTTGTTGTTGTTGTTTTCTTATTACCATTTTCTATAACAACATACTAAAACAGTGATAGACTAAAAATGTGACGAATATTTTCATGTGTGGAGTTTTTGTCGGGAGCGTACTCATTTTACTGTGGTATTTTTTTT
>NC_134789.1:64282796-64285296 GCF_046742065.1 Oratosquilla oratoria
AAACACAAATACATGTGCAAGTGCAATCACAATCACAAATACAAACGCAAACATGAACGCATACACAAGCATAAACTCAAACGCAATTGCAAGCGCAAACACAAACGTAAATCAATCGCAAACACAAACGCAAAAGCAAACAGCAAACACCACCGCCATCACCATCATCAATGTAATCGCCACCGCAATTACCTCTCCTACTACCACCAATAACTGTCACTACCACCTCATGTTCCGTTTTCTGAACCACTAAGAAAAGAGAAAAATAAGATGACGCTAACTATAATCTCTTTCCAAAATATTTTTCTTGTGTTATCGTCATTTCTTTTCTTCATCTTCCCAATGTTTTCTAATTTCATTCTTCTGCTTTTGGTGATCGTCTTATCTTTCCTCAATCTTTTCCTGTCATCGCCTTTTTCTTTGTTTCTTCTGTTCCTTCTATCTTTGATCTCTCTACCAAAATTTTCCTTTTGTCTCTACGGTCTTTTATCCTTTTCCTCAAGATTGTTAAATGTTTTTTGCATTAAATTCTTTCTTTCTTTCTTTCTTTATTGATATATAAATGAATAGATAGATTAATTAATTAATTTGTTCATTTATTTATTTATACATATATCTTTTTATTTATTTATTTATTTATGTATTTGTTTATTTATTTATTTATTTATTTATTTATTTATTTATTTATTTATTTATTTATTTATTTATTTATTTATTTATTTATTTATTTATTTATTTATTTATTTATTTATTTATTTATTTATTTATTTATTTATTTATTTATTTATTTATTTATTTATTTATTTATTTATTTATTAATTTGTTTATTTATTTATTTATTTATTTACTTATTTATTCATCTATTTATTTATCATTGCATTCGTATTATGAATGTGATTCAATCATCTTTTGTCAGTTCTCTTCTTGAATTTTTCACAGGACTAAAATTTTCCCTCATTAGGCCTGACTGACTTTGTTATTATAATTTTTCATTTTTTTTCCTCAACAATATCTTAATATCCCTCTCTGGCCTTCCCCAGTCTAGTTACTTTATCATTACACTACTTCTTTACCTCACTTCTACGCCATTTTCTTCCTTTTTTTTTTTTTTTAGCTCTTTACCAAATCTTTCCCATATCAAGCCCAATCAACCTTGGTCATGTTTTCAATTTATTTAGTAGATTTCCCTAGTACTTATTCTTTTCATTTTCCAACCAATTTTTTATTAATGGAAAAGGAGCTGGGAGATAGGGTTGATGAAAGAATATTAGAATGGTTTGAACACATGGAAAGAATGAGTGAAGAAAGACTAGTAAAAGAGGTGTGGAAGGCAGATGTGGAGGGAGTGAACATGAGGGGACGTCCTAGGATGAGGTGGATGGATGGGGTGAAGGGGGCTTTGGGGAAGAGGGGAATATCTGTTGAGGAAGGACGGGAGAGGACAGAAGACAGGGGTGAATGGAGAATGGTTGTATATGGAGGATGTTGTGATAGCATGAGGTGGAATGGGCGGGTGGATGGGGGGGGTGAGGTAGTATGTGTGAGCAAAATTTGACGCAGCCCGAAGGGATTTCTCCCCGTCCTCTCATTTTATGCAATGGGGGGACGGAGAGGGGGGGTCGCCGATTTAATGAAGCGGCCTTGCTGTGGAAGCGCTGTGTCTTGCGACACTGCTTCTGACCCAGGGCAGTGGACAAGGTGCAGGGATGACCCGTCATCTGGGAGGTGCTAAGATAAGAGGGAGGGTGGAGGGGTGTGGAGTGTATTCAGGGATGGAATGGGTGGGAATGATTTTATGCCTTTTCCTTTTTGGCTACCTCCCTTGTACTGGGGAAAAGCCTTGGTATATGTATGTGTGTATGTATCAAATTACATTATTTTCTAGGACCGAGCATGGGTGCATTGTAGAGTGTATAGAAATGGAGGATGAGCCAATTGTTATTTACTGATGACACTGCTTATGCCTAAGTCAGGGAACAGTCGAAGGCCATTAGTGGTGGAGTTGGGTAGAATATATGAGAGGAGAGCATATGTGGGCAAAATATAAATCAATAAAATGAACAAAGGGAGATGATGGTAGCAAGTTGGAGGTAGATGTTAATGGAGAGAGGCAAAAGAAAGTAAAGAATCTGAAGTATTTACGGTCATATAGGGGAATATTGCAAGGTAAGGGAAGCAATTAAAGTTTGGAGCATGTCAAGTGTATGTTCATGGATAATACCCGAAAAAATATATATATTAAAAAGATTGTGTGGGATGACAAGCATAAAAAGGGAAACTTCATTACAGGGATAGAGATTTATTGATAAAAAAAAGAGAGATAGAATAACATCAGTCGCACATTAATACCCACAGTAGTGATGTTCCTCCATATAAACATTTCAATGTACACACACACATATATATATATATATATATATATATATATATATATATATATATATATACATATATATATACACACATATATATATATATGTATATATATATGTGTGTATAT
>NC_134789.1:64292796-64295296 GCF_046742065.1 Oratosquilla oratoria
AGTAGTAATAGTAGTAGTAGTAGTAGTAGTAGTAGTAGTAGTAGTAGTAGTAGTAGTAGTAGTAGTAGTAGTAGTAGTAGTAGTAGTAGTAGTAGTAGTAGTGGTAGTAGTAGTAGTAGTAGTAGTAGTAGTAGTAGTAGTAGTAGTAGTAGTAGTAGTAGTAGTAGTAGTAGTAGTAGTAGTAGTAGTAGTAGTAGAAGTAGTAGTAATAATAGTAGCAGCAGCAGCAGCAGCAGCAGCAGCAGTAGTAGTAGTAGTAGTAGTAGTAGTAGTAGTAGTAGTAGTAGTAGTAGTAGTAGTAGTAGTAGTAGTAGTAGTAGTAGTAGTAGCAGCAGCAGCAGCAGCGTGCAGATTTATCTCGCTGGATAAAAAGCCTGGCTGGTGTTGAGAATAATAGAAAATGCCATCATAGAAGTCGCAAAGGACGAGGTGCGAGAAGCGGCTGCTAGCCTGCAGGTGTGCGCAGAGTAACAGGCAGGTTGCGATGCGGCAATTCAAGCCATGAGAAAGATATTTGAGGAGCCAGATTATGAAGCAGTCATATTAGTCGATGCATCTAACGCCTTCAACAACATAAATAGAGAGGCTACTATACTACACAATGTCAAAGTAAAATGCTCAGTTTTGGCCAAGTACATAGAGAACACATGCAGAAAACCAGCAAAGCTATTTGTTACCAATAGAGTTGAGAAGAAAGAGACGAATCTGGAGGTCATAAAATTTTCGGAAGACACCACTCAGGGAGACCCTGTGGCCATGGCAATCTACGCGCTTGGTCTTATGCACCTGCAGCAGAGGATACAGCATGAGGACACCAGGGCTAAACAGGAAGCATATGCAGATGATCTCACGGGGTCATGGAAAGTAGAAGACTTATATGTATATATATATATATATATATATATATATATATATATATATATATATGTATATATATATACATATATATATATATATATATATATGCATATATATATATATATATATATATATACATACATATATATATATATATATATATTCCATGCCATCGCAGTCGAGACTGAAGAATCGCTCGATGGAGGCATCTGTTGGAAATTGAAACGTGGACGAGCCGAGGATTCGAACCCAGCTAACCCATAACAAAGTTACAGTGACTTAAACCAATACGCTATCTTGATAGCTTATTGGTTTAAGTCACTCTAACTTTGTTACGGGTTAGCTGGGTTCGAATCCTCGGCTCGTCCACGTTTCACCAACAGAGTTGAGAAGAAAGAGATGAAATCTGGGAACCATTCAGTGTATATGTATATATATATATATATATATATATATATATATATATATATATATATATGTGTGTGTGTGTGTGTATGTGTGTGTGTGTGTATGTGTGTGTGTGTGTGTGTGTGTGTGTGTGTGTGTGTGTGTGTGTGTGTGTGTGGGGTGTGTGTGTGTGTGTGGTGTGTGTGGTGTGTGTGTGTGTGTGTGTGTGTGTGTGTGTGTGTGTGTGTGTGTGTGTGTGTGTGTGTGTGTGTGTGTGTGTGTGTGTGTGTGTGTGTGTGTGTGTGTGTGTGTGTGTGTGTGTGTGTGTGTGTGTGTGTGTGTGTGTGTGTGTACATATTATATATGTATGTATAGTCTATCAGTTTTAACTGGAGTTCTTGAACTTTTTCAGACATAGAGAGAAGATAACCAGCAAGTTTTCTCCCTCAGTCGGTGAAAAAGAATCAGTCCCATAATAGAAGAGTATAGAATGCTGCCCAAAGTTTCTTCCCAGAGAAATATATAGGATGGCCCGATGAACTTTACTAGCCAATGTGTGGCTTTGCGTTTTTCACCCTGTGAAAATCGAGGCACGTACTAATTAATTAATCAGATTATTTATGGAAGACTGCTCACTGAATATATTATATGTTGATATTACTTCTAATTCCTAGATTTACAAACTTTCAATGATTATTTTTTATTGCTACAAATGCGTTTATATTAAAATAAGTGTACAAAACACACCAGTTTTCTATTCTTTCATATATTCTTGGAAATCTTGATATTATTACTAATTCCTAGATTAACGAACTGTCCATTATTATTATATTTTTATTACTACTAAGACGTTTGTATTAAGATAAATGCACATAACACACCAGTTTTCTATTCTTTCATATATTCTTGGAAATCGTAAGAAATGGATCCAAATAATTGAAATCTGTGGAACCGTGTTCAGGATTTTTTTTTTTTTTTTTTTTTAGAATTCGTTTCCTTGTCTTTTCTTATTCCTATATTTGTATTCCTTTATATTATATGTAAAATTCATCTTGTTTTCGTATGCTGTCTTTCCTAATTGCCCATTCCCTTAATTATGACTCAATTTTTAGATATTTGTCTTTGGTATACGTGTTATCAAGATAGCTTCAATTAAAGTTGTTTTTCTTTTCATTATTTTTATATTTTATTGTACTTTACTCTATTTCTATTTTTCTGATGTGTTCATCTATTTATTTACTTATTAATTTTATGT
>NC_134789.1:64312796-64317796 GCF_046742065.1 Oratosquilla oratoria
ACCTTCAGCTTCCTTCTTTCACACACGTTCTCAAACTCTGTCACTAACTTCTTCAATCCCTACTCTGATCCTGCTACAAGCGCAGTGTCGTCAGCAAACAACAGCTGGCTCACCTCCCACTTTTCTCCATTTTCTTTCATCATTTCCAACCCCTGACCCACTACCCTTGCATTCACCTCTCGCACCACCTCATCCATGTAAAGATTGAACAGCCAGGGCGACATAACACATCCCTGACGAAGTCCCACCTTTACCTCAAACCATTCATTCTCTCCATTTCTAATCCTAACACAAGCTCTACTACTCTCGTAAAAACTCTTGACTGCTCTTATAAGCTTTCCTCCTATCCCATATATCTGCAATACCTCCCACAGTGCCTTCCTGTCTACCCTGACATAAGCCTTTTCCAGATCCACAAAAGCCCAAAAAACATCCTTCCCCTTTCCTATAGCTTTCTCACATATCTGTCTTACCACAAAAATCTGATCTACACAACCCCTTCTTGTCCTAAACCCATAATGTTCCTCACCAATTACGCCCACTGTTCCTCTCCTAATCCTCTCAATCAAGACCCTCCCATAAGCTTTCCCAACTATACTCTACAAGCTGATCTCTCTTGAACTACTACACTTACACTTGTCCCCCTTTCCATTGTAAAGCGGAGCTATACAGGTACTCCTCCAGTCCTCCGGCATTCTACCCTGTCTAAAGCGGCCCATACACGATCAATTATATTGTGCAATTTCATTGTCAATACTCTGAATTGACAATTAAATTGACCGTGTATGGGCGATATATTGCCCATACACGGTCAATTTAATTGTCAATTCATAGTATTGACAATGAAATTGCGCAGTATAATTGATCGTGTATGGGCCGCTTTAAAAAAACATTAAATAACCTCACCAGTCAGTCCACCATAACTGTACCTCCTTTCTTCAGTATATATATATATATATATATATATATATATATGTATATATATATATATATATATGTATGTATATATGTATATATATATATATATATATACAGAGAGAGAGAGAGAGAGAGAGAGAGAAATTACTCTGTCTCTTCGTTTGTCGCTCTGTCTACAGGTTAATCGATGTGTGGGCCTGCTTGTTTGTTTGCCTACTTACCTCTCTGTGTGTATGCCGGTCAGGCTGTCTGTTTTCCTTCCTTCCTGTCTGATTATTCTATCGGTACAGAAGTTTACATTTGGCCTCTATACGTCAGAAGGCAAAACTTTACAAGTACCCGCAACCATACAGATCTCTCACTCTCTCTCTCTCTCTCTCTGTTTTTTTTTCTCTCTCTGTTACATCATAGAGAGGACCCAAAACACACGAAAATGATAAAGCATGAAAATAGTCTTTGATCTTATTTTCAAAATTATGTATTCTGTAATAGTAACAGATATTTTGGAAACATGGAAAATCAAAACTTAGTTAAAAAAATATATCTATATGTCAGTTTTAAATAATAAAACATGTAAAACCAATCTTATATTCCCTAACTTTAAAGCTCTCCGCATACAACTTCACTATACCCTAAGCATTTTCTGAATAATCTCATCAACATCTACTTCCCACCATGTTTCATAAGCTGCCATAGTCTATAAACCCTCTTCCATTACCATTTTCTAAGAAACCCTCAACTACCTTGAGACGCCCTTCTTCTCTCTAACTCGTTTTGCCATTTAAACCTTTAACTATAAGTATTTCCTTAACTTTGTTTACTTCAGTCACGGTCCTGCATCAGCTCAATAGTCCTCACAAGACTCCTAAACCCCATTTCCAGTTTACTCTTCAAGACACTTCCTCGCCTCCCCCCCCCCCACCTACCCATCTTCTGAAGACCTTCTTAATCTTTTAGTCCAAGAATGAATGAATCCTTATCCAGAGGACTCTTTGACAATAAAAGACCTCTCCCACTCCATCCCTCCCTCTTTTCCTCTCTCCCTTCTTCCCTCCCTTCCTGTCTTCCTCTGTCCAAGAATGAATGAATCCTTATCCTAAGGACTCTTTGACAATAAAAGACCTCTTCCACTCCATCCCTCCCTCTTTTCCTCTCTCCTTTCTTCCCTCCCTTCCTGTCTTCCTCTCTATCTTCCCTTGTTTCTCCCTGCCCTTCCGCCTTCCTTCCCTTCCTGCCTTTCTCTTTGTCTTCCTCCCTCTCTTTCCCCTACTCTCTCTTCCTCATTCCCTCTCTTCCTCCTTCCCTCAACTCTTCATTCCTTACCTCCCTTCTACCCTTCCATTCCTGGCTTTCTCTTTCTTCTTCCCTCCTTCTTGGTTCTCCCTCACTCTTTTGACCTCCTTACATATCTTCTTCCTGCCTTACTATCTGCCTTCCTCTTAATCCTCTTACCTCTTTTCATTCCTCGCTCATTCCCTTCCTCCCTGTCATCCTCCTTCCTTCACTACCTCCTTCCTCCTTCCTTCCTTCCCTCTTCTTAGCCTTCTCCCCTTTCGTCCACCCCTCCTTACTCCTTCTTTTTTTCCTTCCCACCCTTCTCCCTTGCCTCCCTTCCTGCCTTACTATCTGCCTTCCTCTTAATCTTCTTACCTCTTCTCATTCTTCGCTCATTCCCTTCCTCCCTATCATCCTCCTTCCTTCACTACCTCCCTCCCTCTCTTCCCTCCTTCCCTCCTCTTAGCCTTCTCCCCTTTTGTTCACCCCTCGCTACTCCTTCCCCTCTTCACCTAAATCCCCATCTCTCCACCATCCTATCCACCTCTTTATTTTATTTTTTCCCTCTAGTACCTTTCTTTTTTACACTTCCTTCCTGCTTCCCTTCCCTGTCTCCCTCCAATGCGTCACTTGTACGACTTTCCGTACACTTCTTCATCTCGAACAACCCTTTCCTCCCTACTCCTTTACCTCTTCCTTCTTTTTTCTAATTCTTCCTCATTTTTTTCTCTATCCATTCTTCATATTCCTCCCCTCCTCTTCCTCTTCCTCTTCCTCTTCCTCCTTCTCCTCTTCCTCCTCCTCCTCCTCTTCCCCTCTTCCTCCTCCTCCTCCTCCTCCGCTAATTCCACCTCTTTTTAGCCCTATACCTAACTTCATATTCCATATCCTCTCCCCTCTAAATCTTGCCTTATCTATGTACTTCTCTCCTTCCCTTCCCTTCCCTTCCCTTCCCTTCCCTCCATATCCTCCTAACTCCCTTTACTATCCCTCCACTTCCTTTTCCTACCACAAGCACTCTTACATCATCCAGACCTCTTATTTCCTCTCCTTTAACGGCATTTTTTTCCTTCCTCCATTTCCTCTCCTCGACCCAGCCGCTTCTCTCTTCCATTTCCGTTCCCATTTCCCTCCAGTGTCTTTTCGTCTGGATCTCTGTCTGTCCTTCTGACGGGCTTTCCGTCTGTCGGCCTCCACCCCTCCACCACCCCTCCAAACCTCCTTCAACCCTTCCACTCTTCGCTCCACATCCTCGACCAAAATATTTTGCTTGTTCTTTCTTACTTTCTCTGTCTCTGTCTCTTTCTATCACTCTGTCTCTCTGTTTCTCTGTCTGTTTGTCTCTCTGTATATCTGTATCTCTCTCTCTCTCTCTCTCTCTCTCTCTCTCTCTCTCTCTCTCTCGCTCTCGCTCTCTTTCACTATCTCTCTCTATTTCCATTTTTCTGTATCTCATTTAGCTTTATGGTTCCTATCGCTTGCTTTCCAGCTTTAATTCTTCTTCCTTTTCCTCTTCTTCTTTCCTTTAGTATTCCCATCTTTTTACTCTTCCTCTTACTCTTCCTCCTCCTCTTCCTATTCCTCTTTCTCTTCCTCTTCGTCTTCGTCATGCTCTTCCTCTCGTTGTTCCTCATCCCCATTACTATTCCTCTTCCTCATCCTAATTCTCTTCTTTTTCCATTTCCTTATCCTATTCCTATTCCTCTTCTCCCTTTCTTTATTTTTTCATTCTCTTTTCCCTTTCTCTTTGCCTTTTATCTATCTCTTCTTCTTCCTCTTCTTCCTCATCTTTTTTCTTCATCCTTCTCTCCCTATTCCTTCACCTCTAGCTCATCTCTACTCTCTTTCCCTCTCCTCTCTTATTTTCTATAAATGTTTTCTTTCCCTATTTGTCTTCCATTCCTTCTCCCTCTTTCTCTTCTTCCTAAAATGGGTATAAATGTGTGTCAAGTGACATCCCTAGATTCACTGACCTAGCCTAGCTACCGCAAGGTGTCTTTGGAGTGGGAGTTCGTTATGAACTCCTGTGATGGTTTAGTGGTTCCCTTTCTGGGTCTTGATCTCGAGGTGCGAGGAAGCGTTTTTCAAAAGATTTTTGGACTCTGAGTTCACAAGTCCGCTTTCTGATATGAGGTGTGTTCTCTCCATCAAGAGTAAAGAATGTTTAGATGAAATAACTGATTTCCCGTCCGTTATGTGTAACTCATCATCACGTGTTGGATTCGTGATCTATGATTATTGTCCTCACGGATGAGAGCTCAGAGTTTATGTATGGCTAGAGCTATTGGTAATGCTGTGACCTTACACATGCGTAGACAAACACACACACACACACACACACACACACACACACACACACACACACACACACACACACACACACACACACACACACACACACACACACACACACACACACACACACACACACACACACACACACACACACACACACACACACACACACACACACACACACACACACACACACACACACACACACACATACACACACACACAGACGCACACACACACACGCACACGCACGTACACACACACGCACGTGCACACACACACACGCACACATACACACACACACACATACACACACACACACAGACGCACACACACACACACACACACACACACACACACACACACACACACACACACACACACACACACACACACACACACTACGGCCCGGTGGCGGATTGGTAAGGCACTGGCCTCACAAGCCGGAGAACCGGGGTTCGATTCCCCGGCCGGGCGGAGACAAGTTGGGTTTGTCTCCTTTCACGTGTAGC
>NC_134789.1:64332796-64347796 GCF_046742065.1 Oratosquilla oratoria
TGAAATTCTGTTAACCTGCACCTCTGTTCATTCTGGTGGGACCTGTCCCAGGGAACACCGGTTCAATATTTAATTGGTTCCTTTAGCTGACATTGTATAACCCTGAAGACGAACCCGCATAGGGTTCGAAACGTCGGTAGTAAACTCTGTTACTCTGAGTCCAGTGTTTGAAATTTTTCCGAGAATATATATAAGAAGTTGAGTCGTAGAGGTGATGAAGGAAAAAATGAAGGAGTGTAGCAGAACACAGGGGTACGAAAAGATAAAATGACCAGCATTTTTGTTGTTGTTAGGTTAGTCTCTGATTATAAAAAATTGTTGAGTAACTGGTTCGTAGGTTGGTCACCAAAGTCCCTAAAATATTTCATGCATAAAACTTACAGTGAGTTTCAAATACTTGGTCCTGGCTACCAAGGCGTTTGCTTTCTTTACCCAACCATGAGTACGTACAGGTACACATTATACCATGTTCGTATATATCATATACATATTCTAAAATTCACTGCAGAATGTCAAAATTCTGGAAATTTTGTGACATCTCCAAGGGTCACTCAGCACTCTTTTTATAATTGGAGATTTATATCCATAAAAAAAAAAGAAAAAAATACGCTTTTGGTCCCTACTGTTGGTTCTGCTACCCTTTTGAATAATTCATTTATCTCCTCTTTGATGCTGTATTGTCTCCAAGGATAAAAAAGTTGAACATTGTCGACAAAATACTTAATCTAACATTCCCCCATTTATGTTCATTCACTCTTTTCACACCCCTTTACGTCCACATCAGATACTCACTACACCCACTTCCTATTCACACGATCTAAATCTCCTCTTCCTCACGGCCACGACGTCCCTCAGGGGACATTCTTGGGGCCGTCGTCCAGTGCAGCTGTCACTCGAACTCTCCGGGTTCTTCGCCTGGTCGAGTGAGGTCGATTTTGGTCGAGTTTTGGGAAGAGGAGAGTTAGGAATGGAGGTGGACTTAGCTGTCTGCATCTGTCTGGCTTCCTACGTTCATTGAGGCATGGGTCTAAAATGAGAGAAAGAAAAATCTGGCCTTCTTCATGTACATTTTTGTATTTGTGTATGTATATTTATATTTGTTTGTTTGTTTGTGTGTGTGTGTGTGTGTGTGTGTGTGTGTGTGTGTGTGTGTGTGTGTGTGTGCGTGTGTGTGTGTATGCGTGTGTTTGTGTGCGTGCGTGTGTTTGTGTGTGTGTTTGTGTACGTATGTGTGTGTGTATGTGTGTATTTGTGTGCGTGTGTGTGTTTGTATGTGTGTGTGCGTGCGTGTGTGTGTGTTTGTGTGCGTGTGTGTGTGTGTGTGTGTGTATGTGTGTGTGTGTGTGTATTCACTTGGTCTTTGGATCACGTGTTGGACTCGTGATCGACAGCTATTTCCCTCCTGGAAGAGAACTCAGAGCTCGTAGTTCCTATCTATGGGTAATGCTATGACCTTGCACACACACACACACCCAACTCCCCACCCACGAGAGTCAGAGTAACGACCCGAAGCGCAGCGGTACCGAAATAATTTCGGCCCTGGGCAGGATTCGAACCATGAGCTGCGGGCCACTATTGTGGCAGCTCAGTGCTCTACCAACTACGCCACCGCGCGCGCGCGCGCGCGTGTGTGTGTGTGTGTGTGTGTGTGTGTGTGTGTGTGTGTGTGTTTGTGTGTGTGTGTGTGTGTGTGTGTGTGTGTGTGTGTGTGTGTGTGTGTGTGTGTGAGTGTGTGTGTGTGAGTGTGTGTGTGTGTGTGTGTGTGTGTGTGTGTGTGTGTGTGTGTGCGCGCGCATGTGTGTGTATGTGTGTGCATGTGTGTGTGTTTGTATGTGTATGTGTGTATGCATGTATGTGTGTGTGTGTGTGTGTGTGTGTGTGTGTGTGTGTGTGTGTGTGTGTGTGTGTGTGTGTGTGTGTGTGTGTGTGTGTGTGTGTGTGTGTGTGTGTGTGTGTGTGTGTGTGTGTGTGTGTGTGTGTGTGTGTGTGTGTGTGTGTGTGTGTGTGTGTGTGTGTGTGTGTGTGTGTGTGTGTGCGCGCGCGTGTCTCCGTACGAACTTACGGTTATCTGTGCTATTTCTTCAATGTTCTTTCTCTTTTCGTTTTCCTTTATCTAAAATTCTCTGCGAGGCTAATCAGAGACTGTACAGATAGAAAAGGACTAAAAAAAAAAATTTTTTGTCTTTGAAAAAAAAACAAAAAAAAGAATTCATTGATGTTCGTACTCTCCCTACATTCGTTCGTTTTGTTTGAGCTGAACACAAGAACAAGTCTTAGGTTCTAATCCTCCTTCTGGGAATTTGTTTTGTGACAAAATTTTTAATCTTTAATTTTGATTTAGACAGAATTATTACCAAGCACTTAATGAAGAAGCCACTACGCCCACGCCGAGGGCCACTTATCGGAAAATAAAAGACAATAGAAAAAAGTATAACTGGCAATTTGATTAAGTAGATGGTGATATATGCTTGCCAAAACACAAGCAGAAATATTGACCGTGGCAGCCTGATTAATAAAATGAGAGATATGTTGCCACCCCCAATATATATATATGTATATATATATATATATATATATATATATATATATATATATATATATATATATATATATATTCACATATATACATGCAGACACACACACACACACACACACTGATTCATATTTTCCGGCTGATGCATTAATATCATGCTTTGTCTTAAATTATGGCACGAAGTCACGGGATTTTGATACTTTCTGAATGTACCTATCTCTTGATTCTTTTCCATAAACTTCACCAGAAGCTTCCGTCACCATTCACATACACCGCTTCACATCTTGAGAGTGGCATGGAATGTCAATAGAGAGTAACTTGTCGACAACACTTTGCAGGTCCATATTAGATTGATGCACTCTTCTTCAGGGGAAATAGATCTGTTGGTTTTTTAGCAGTCTTATCTATTTTTGGTGGCCTGAAATCACGTATCTATTTCTCATACACAGTAACTTTCATGATCTTGATTTTGTCAGTGGATAATTTCCTGTTCTGATCAACGTCTGCCTGCATTGCCAAAAGAACGTTCTTAGGATCGGCCCAGTAGAATTTCCTTTGGATTGTTTGCCATGCTTTGGATCCAAGTGTTTGCAGAAGATCGATAAGTTCCAGATGTTTAGATCCCTCCGTGCATTTCGGAGAGAATTTGACGTGAAGCCAGATGGGTCTATAATGACACACGACAAAATCTCTGAGGAGATACAAGTCATTATTAGGTTTTCCTATTCCCTCAAAAAGTCGAAATATTCTGCTGGCAGTGGTGAGCCATCTTGTATGAGATATTGTCACAGGTTTTATATGTAGGAGATCATCGTCATACATTCCACTTCTAATAGCACAGATAATTCTGTAAAGGTAAGTTCGGTCTCGACTAAGCTCATTTACATCTACAGTTGGAAGAAGAACTCCTTTAGCAATACATTGAAAGCCATTTGGCGATACTGATAGAGTTTCACAAGTGAATAAGTCTTTATCAAGTGGTCTTTACTAATGAGTTTCACTTTCTGTTGGATCAATATATTTCCTGCAGATGTACCTCAAAGAAAGCTCATTTAGATGCAAGCTACAGATGATCCGTTGTAAAGGACGATGTGAATGACATTCCAGCCGTCTTAAGGCTTCATTCTTGTAGCCAGTATTAATTGACGCGCTGTCAGCTCCCACTGCCTTCATCTTATGTTTAATATGATTTTCAACAAGCCATTTTATCAATTCATCTGCAATGGCTGCACCTATTCCTCGTTCAATAGTTAGATTATCTAAATAGAAAGTACCAGGTTCTCCTACAAACACATAGTGATCTTGAGTTTCTTTTGCTCCATACCATTTATTTATTATTATTTTTTAGTTATTGTTGTGTCTTTCCTCCCATGAAAAATATAGTATTTTCTTTATCTCCCAAACATTTACAATCGGTAAAATTCCTCCTTAACTTCTGTTGTGCCCTCCAGACTTTGTGGTGGATAATTACATGGGAATTGTCCTCTGATAATAGTACCATAGTCGAATAGGTCTGCACAACTAATATTTGACAAAGAAAACCAGTCTGCTTCCACGGCAATTGCTGGTATTGGTATGATGTTGTTTTCTGTTCTTGCAAAGACTTTCTTCCATTTATCATCAGGAATGTCAGATGATGAGATTTCTTTATCCAAAGCTTCGTCTGAAGTTGTAGTTTTCTCTTCCACCTTCTCGTTCTGTGATTCTTCTTCATTTTATATTGAATTTGACCTTCTCTGATTTTATTTGTTTAATAATTATGATTTATTTTTACATCCACTCCATTTTTTATGTGACGCCCATTTCTTTGGTCAATAAGAAATTGACTTTTTTTTTTGTCATTTGTGTGTCGGAACACTTGTAATAAGAAATTCATGGTTTCGATGCTGTACTTTCATACTCTTTTTACACTTGCAGTCCAAGAGATCAGCAGCCTGCTTTATCAAAAAGTTGATCCAATGATAAGATAAACTTCTTACTCTCAGCGGCACTCATATCTTGTTTTGATGCCACAGACGGAACAATTTAGTTTTAACATTCGTGATCGGCTGAAATGGAATACTTTTTTTTTTATCTCAGTAAGAACCTCGGATACTTCAGGAATAATATCCTTGTTGTTCTTGTATTTATGTTCTTATTGTCTTTTACATAGTGTAGGTACCCCGGAATCCGCGCGCGGCGCCACTGTCGATCATGTGTTGTTTTCATGGCCAAATGTTGCGGCCCACTATTTTTTGTTTAGTTCAATTTGAATGCTTTCCGCGCTTTGCGCATGCGCAAGATATTCAAATTATCTTTGTTGTTTTGCAAGTGTAAGGCTAATTCTTGACAGAAACAATTTTTCAGCGACTTAAACGGAAATTTGGTTTTCAAACTCGGCAACATAGTTTTCCGAGTAAAAATATTAAGGTAAGGAATGTCTAAACATAATTTTAAGTTACATAAACAAGTTTTTCAACCTATTTTCTCCCAGAATTGAGAAGCTTAAGAAAATTGACTTTTGCGTGTTTGAGCTAAAAGCCCCGGAATTTAGCTATATCACCCATGAATCTGATGCGTCCAGTTCGTGTTTGTTGTTGTTTACACATCACCATCATGCCATGTCCATGAGAAGTGTCAAGACTAGTTACTAGTCTTGACACACACTACTACTTGACTACTTTCTACTACTAGTCTAGTCTAGTAGTAGTAGAAGACTTCTACTACTACTTCTACTTCTACCATGAATCTGATGCGTCCAGTTCGCGTTCGATTTTGTTTACTATTACCATTGACGACCAAAAACACCCAATGACGGTTTTTGCTCAAATGCATAATTTATATATAAAAAATAGCATATGGTTGCATTATTTGACCTATTTTCTTTAAAATGTGTGATTTCCATGTAGAATGATCGAAGAGAAGTTACGTTTTTATCCTCTACAAAATTATCAACCGGCAACCAACGTCATTGTTTGGGTTTCGTCGGCGTTGGTTGCCGGCTGATAATTTTTCAGAGGATAAAAACGTAACTTCTCTTCGATCATTTTACGTGGAAATTATCCATTTTAAAGAAAATAGGTCAAATAATGCAACCATGTGCTATTTTTTATATATAAATTATGCATTTGAGCAAAAACCGTGATTGTGTGGTTTTGGTCGGCGTCGGTCGACTTCGGTCGGCGTTTAGCGACAGCTTCATGGTTGCCATGAAAAGGCAAATATGGTATGATGGAGATGTCTCACTTTGTTTTTGACATGCTCATGTGATTTGTTGATCCATAAAACCCAAGTATTCCGAATTTTAATAAAATTGGACCAGTGGTTTAGAGTTAATGTGTATTTCTTTACCGAAATCTTTACAGATTACCACCCTTAATTCTAACACTTTGTTATGGTAAAGTCGAGCCAAAAATGCGGGCTAAGAAAATAATTCAAAAAATCGTATCTCCCTTATTTTTCAAGCTATTTCAAAAATTTAAAAAGCATTTTGTTTCTAATAAAGTTGTCTTTCATATGCAACAATAATATAAAGGTTAATTTTTTTTTGAAAATTTTGTGGGGGTACCTACATACTGAATATATCTTCCAATCTGTTGTTTTATTAGCAGCTAATAATGAGGAAATTCTGGAAGTGCGGAGCCAATGACACTGTGACTTTATATTCTAGTTCTTTTACTCATTTTAGCCCTGGAAATGAATAATAGAAAGACCCGTTAGTATAAAACAGAAATAACATATGTGATACCAGTAAAACATACTAAGTGCTAAATTACATAAAAATTACTCTTACATTTGATAAGGATACTAGTCTGACAGAACCCTAGCTTAATAAGAATAATAGTAAAAATAAGAATTACCCTTTACTCACTCTTTTTTTTTCATTACTTTTAGCACCTTGTCAAATGAACATAACTCTTACGTTTTTTAACATAATTAATCCTTACCACAACAAAGAAAACCACGGGTAGAGTAAGAAATTACTCATGACTAATGAGAAACAGGAGTCGACACAAGCATGGGAGATACGAGTTAGCTTAACTGCAGTATACCAATTAATGACTGCCTGGTAAGGAGCAAGTAGGCTTAGGGAGTGAATCCATAACATACATTCAAAAAGGTGGAGCTATATCCTTCCATAGGAAATATTCAGTAAATATCTCGTAAAATCGTCATACATCGATTAACTTATAGTGCCATCCAAGAAGCTTACAAACAGGGAATTCCCCAACCTGAAATTGCCTAAACTTTAGATACACAACGAGTCAAAATAAAATAAAAAATCTGAAAGAAAATTGCCCCTTTCTAGCTCCAGAAACTAAAAACTATAATAACTAAATATAACTAGCCTAATCCTAAAAAGAAACCAATTTTAAAGCAAAATTTGGTCCCTAAAAGAGAGAGTTTTTATTTTTTTTACATTTTTCTCGCCTTCATTTCCAAATTTTGGATGGTCTGCTCTACAAAATTTGAAATGTGCATCAAAATTGGTTGAGACACTACACACTAATCTACACAATCACACAAATACTCACACACACACACACACACACACACACACACACACACACACACACACACACACACACACACACACACACACACACACACACACACACACACACACACACACACACACACACACACTCACGCACACACACACACACACACACACACACACACACACACACACACACACACACACACACACACACACACACACACACACACACACACACACACACACATAAACACACACATACATACACACGCACACACACACACACACACACACACACACACACACACACACACACACACACACACACACACACACACACACACACACACACACACACACACACACACAGACACACACACACGAACACACACACATACACAGACACACACACACGCACACACACAAACACACACACACACACACACACACACACACACACACACACACACACACACACACACATACACACACACGCACACGCACACGCACACGCACACACACACACACACACACACACACACACACACACACACACACACACACACACACACACACACACACACACACACACACACACACACACACACACACACACGATTGAACCTCCAATCTGTCAACAGTTGTCAACTAGAGTTCCGTAGGCTGCCGAATAAGAAGAAAATTCTCAATAGTGCAAGGCAAGCAAGAGGACTGGGTGTTATTGAGTGGGAGAGGGAGCACTTGTGGTTGACTAAAATGATCTCTATGCAGTGTTAAATGTGTCTATCGTGAGACAATGTAAGGCGTATCAAGAGAAAACGGCCACTAGTTTGTGTCGAATGTCGACACAAACGCAGCCATCTGAAGGCGCTATACCAAAACTAAATGTAAATAGAGGCTTTGAAACCCCAAGAGGGCTTATTAGGTTGTACAGCGATGAAAATTTTTCTGGTTTTGGTAAGTACGAAAGAAGAAATATGAGTCGAATCGTACACATGGAAATGGAGATGAGTTTTAATAGAAACTCGTGGGAGAAAGAATTCATGAAATTAAAGAAAGAGATTGTGAATTTAAGGAAAGACTATTTCGAAATAAATAGAGGTATGTGAACTAAAGAAAAATAATTCTGAAATAAATAAGGAACTAAGTTAATGATGAAATTAACTAATTGAGGTTAAGTGTGAAAATGAAAAGATGAAAGACAATGATACTACCAACAGTGAGAATTTAAAAAGAGGTAAATCACAAAATATAGGCATTGTCAGAAAGAATTGAAGAAAACTTAGGTGAAGAAAAGTTGCAGAAGATTAAGAAATGGAATGAAAACAGAGAAAACAAAGAGATAGTTTTTAAGGAAATAATACAACAAATGCAGGAAAATGCAAAGGACACAGTTGTTCTAGTAATCAAAGAAAAAGCAAATTGGGTCAGAAATACAGTGAATAGAAAAAAGCGAATTATATTATATGAATTAAAGGAAAACATGATCTGGTCAGGTACTTGAGAGAAAAACCAGAACAAGAAATAGCAAAAACAATTCTAAAAGAAGTACAAGACGATGGCCAAGAAGTAGAAAAAGAAATAGAAGTATATAGGATGGGACAATATTCTAAAGAAAGAAATCGATCTCTAGAGATGAAACTAAGATCACAAATGGTAGCAGAATACATACTAGCAAAATTAGTTATGTTAGCAAAGAGTGAACATTACAACAATATATGGATAAGAAGAGAATTAAATGTTGAGGAAAGACAAAGAGGAAAGACACTAAGAGATGAAGCTAAAAATAAATAAATAAATAAGTAAATAAATAAATAAATCAATAAGTAAATAAACAACTAAATAAATAAATAGATACATAAAAAAAAGAATAAATAAACAAATAAATAAATGAATAAAAAATAGAATAAAATAAGTAAAATAAAATAAAATACATAAATAGATAAAAAACGCGAAGAGAATGGAGACCGAAAGCAAGGAGTTCTATATTGAAGAGTCTTAGACATGAGGCTAAGAAAATGGTACACCAAGGTAAGCGAAACGAAAGGAACAGAAAATGAGATGGAGAAGGAAAAAAAATAAAAGTGGACTTGACTAGCAAAGACGAATTAATCTTAGGTTTGAATAAACTAAATGATTACCTATCAGAAGAAAAACCAGGCATAATGGGAATTGTGGAGACGAAATTAAGGGGTCCTCTACCACCATATAGTGTTGGATATGGGTTATACAATTATTGGATTAAAAACAGAAACTAGAAACAGAGTGGAGGAATCGTGTTTTTGGCCAAGAAAAATTTAAATGTGACGAAGGTTACAGAGGGTATAAACAATGTGGAAATAATCATGATAAAGATTGAAGACAACGAAATGAATAGTAGAAAGTTTGTGGTGATTTATGTGTCCCTATAACCGGGCTCTTGGAAAGAGAGTGAGCATTCAAAAATGTTAGAAGATACAAGGCATCCACTAAAATACATGTTGAGGGATGGAGGTAGCCTGGTACTTATGGGAGATTTTAACTGTAGGGAGATCTGTTGAGAAGAGATGACAGTGAATGGCGGAGAGGTTCTATGGGGAAATGTATTACTTGACATAACTATAGAACATACAATGGTACAATGAGTAAAATAAAATACCAGACATAGAAGAAATGAAGAACCGTCGAGACCTGAAATTGTGAATAAAATTGAATACAAGACACCATTTGGAAAGAGTGACCACATACAAATAGAGGTTGAACCAAAGAAGGAAATATATATGGAGAGATATGAGTAATACAGAAAAGGAAGACTGATGTACAACAAAACGGACTTTGGGACACTTAAGAAATCCTTTCAAAATACAAATTGGGAAAATTTCTACAATGAAGAGACACAAGTGGAAGAGAAATAGATTATTTTTATGGATATCTATAATAAAGGAGTGAATAAATACGTACCAAGACAGAAACAGGAAAAGGTGTACGTTAAGTGCTGGTTCAAGAGAAGGTGCAGGGATTCGAAAGATAGAAAAGCTAAAGCTTGGAAAAGATGAAAAAATCTGAAAAGTGGCCAATATATATCAACCATAGAAACTAATATGTAAAAGTGCGTTGAGTGAAAAAAACAAACGAAAAGGACACTATGAAAATATAAGGATCAACCCAAGCTAGTCTATAGGTGTGTGAATGGTAAACGTAAAAATAAACAGGAAATGGTGAAAATAAACCACGGAAATATAGATTAGATTTAGAAGTCAAGTCGGTTTTCACTATATAAAAATACAGCATTGGGACGAAGGAATTGAAGTGAGACTCTCCTCTCCGATGAGAGAAATAACAATAACACAAAATAAAATAATGGATCAATTAACGAACTTTGATGTCAGGAAATCACACAGCCCATACGTAATTACAAATTAGATACTAAAAGAATATAAAGAAAAATTAATGGACAAAATATATAACATAAGCTGCTCACTCAAAGAACAAAAATACCAAACAACTGGAAAAGGCCAATGTTATACCAATATATAAAGGAGGAAACAAAGAAGAATAAACAAATTACAGACCGATCTCCCTTACAAATACTATAGTCAAAATTTGTGAATATATGATTAAGAATAGATGGATAAAACACCTGGAAAGAAAACAATATGATAAACCCGAGACAATTTGGATTCAGACAGGGAAGATCGTGTGCTACAAACTTAATCTGCTTCTACACAAGACTAATTGGTATAGTACAAGAAAGGGATTAATGGGCTGATTGTACTTTACTAAACTTACAAAAAGCATTCGACAAAGTACCACAAAAATAAATAGATAAATAAATAAAATAAATAATTAATAGCAAATAAATGAATAGATAAATAAAAAAATAAAAAAAATCAACAAGTAAATAAATAGATAAATAAATAAGTAAGTAAATAAATGAATAGATAAATAAACTGGAAAACATAGGAGAGATACAAGGTAAATCTCTAAACTGGATGGAGGGTTTCTTGCATGGCAGAAAAATGAGAGTAGTGCTTAGAGAAAAAGTTCAACATAGGAGGAGCAATTAATGGAGTATTGGCTCCAATAATGTTGGCTATCTATGTGAATGACGTGGATGAAGATGAGGAATGTTACATGACCTTCTTTGCAGATGATACTAAATTGCTGAGGAAAGTGAACACTAAAATGGATTGTGAATCACTACAGAGAGACCTAAACAAGGTTTGGAAATGGAGCCAAAAGTGGGAAGCAGACTTCAACATTACGAAATGTAGCATAATGGAATTTGGAAAAGTAAAAAATGAATATCAGGACAATATAAAATTGGAACAAAAGAAGTAAAGAAAGTGGGATCTGAAAAAGACCTGGGAGTAATTATCTCAAATGACATGTCCCCTGATAAACAGATAAACAAAATTGTCGGAGAATCTTACAACATGTTATGATCAATAAAGGTGGCTTTTACCTATTTAGACGAAGAGATTATTAAAAAGATACTAGTCACACTAATAAGGCCTAGACTGGAGTATGCTGCGACACAATGGTCACAGTACAAAAAAAAAAAAAAAAAAAAAAAAATCGTTAGTTCGTCCACATTTGAAATATGCTGTTTACGTATGGTCACCGAATCTTTTAAAGACATCGACAGATTGAAAAAAGTACAGCGACGAGCTACAAAACCGATTCCAAATATAAAAAATAAAACATACGAAAATCGACTAAAACATATGAATCTGTTTTTCCTAAAAAAAGCTTAGTCTCAGAGGTGACTTGATACAAGTTTTTAAGATTCTAAAGGGAATTGACTATATCAAAAGTGACAAAAAATTTTACACTGAATGAGAATCCGACGAGAAACAATGGTCTCAAAGTGGCAGGAAATATATTTAATCTATAAGGTAGAAACAACTTCGCCAACCGTGTAGTTAATGAATGAAATAAACTTGCTTGTCATTCATTTTATATTATTTGTATATTTGTTGTCATATCATTTGCCTGTTTGTTTATTATTATTTGCTTGATTTACATTTATTATTAGTTATAAGTCAATTTATTATTATTTACTATTTATCTATTTGTTTATTGTTTAACTATACCTATGTTTTTTATCTATTTTGTTTACTGTTATTTATATCATTATACTATATTATATTATTTATTTATTTATTTATCTATCTATTTATTTATTTGTTTGTTTATTCATCATTATTATAATTTTTCGCATCCGACCTAGTTATGGACCAAAAGGTCTCCTATCGGCATGCTCCGCCTTTGTAATTGTTTGTAAAATTGAAAGAATCCAGAGACCAGACACAAAAAGGGCCCAACACTGAAATCTGTCATATGAAGAGAGACTGCTTAAATTGAAATTGCCGACTTTGTAACAAAGAAGAGAAAGAGGAGACCTGCTGGCCATTTACAGAATCATGAAAGACACGGAAGTTCTTGATCGAGAGGATTTACTAAATTAGGATAAAAGAAATACAAGGGGATATGAAAAGAAACCCAAAAAGGATAATTATAAAAGAGACAAAAAAAAAAAAGTTTTTTCACACAGAGTGGTGAATATCTGGAATAAAGAGAATAAAACAATAGTGTGTGCAAAAACTATACACGAATTTAAGCGCAAAATAGACACTACGAGCTACACAGACGGAACACCACGAACATAGCTCCCCTTCCCGTATGATACAACTAGGTAAATACATACACAGAACGAGAGAGATTAAAGTTGATGTGTCGTGTATTCATAACCATTCTAAAGAAATCTTAGGCAACCAGACATTATTTTCTCTCTCTCTCTCTCTCTCTCTCTCTCTCTCTCTCTCTCTCTCTCTCTCTATCTATCTCTCTCTCTTTCTTTCTCTCTATCTTTGTAAGAACACGTCCAAACGTTCAAGTATCCTCAAATTCTTATCATTTCTTTAACCCCTTGACATGACAAACTTTCTTTGGGTAAGAAAAAATAAAACTTCTGAAAAGGTCTTCAAGATAAAGACTGGATGGAAAGACGTGACTTATTAATGATGTCAATTTGGATACAGTAATGACTTTTTTGTGTGATTAAACTCATTTCATTTCTATATCTCCAACAAAATAAGTATTCATTATGATTGGTATATTTTTCTTATCTATGGCAATGATATTCTTCTCCCAGATTTCACAGACTGGTAACATACATCCTTTTTTTTTATCTATATATTCATCCTCATATATGTATATATATATATATACATATATATATATATATATATATATATATACATATTTATATATATGTATATATATATATAATGACAGAATTGAATAGACATCAAGAATTTTTTCTTCTCTTATCTAATGCTTAATGATATTCAAATTTGCCTAATATGATATATTTACCTAGGTTTATGTTTCCGATTACATACAAGATTAATCAAGCATGCCTCGAACCAAAGGAGATGTAGACCTATCTGAATCTCAGCGAGGTCATATTGTGGGTCAACAAGAAAGTGGACATATTCAACGCAAAATATCTGAAAAAAATGTCAATACCCCTTTCTCCTGTTAATAGTGTGATTGTACAATTCACCAGAGAGGAAAAAAAAGGGGGCACAAATCCTCATTCAGGTCGTCCCGAGCCCTCAGAAAGAACCTTACGTTTTTTCAAAAGAATTATCGAAAAGGATCCACGTTGCAAGGCCTCTGACAGAGCAGCATAAGCTGATGTCAGTCCCAGAACAGCTGTCAGGTGCTTCCATAAGCTGGGTTACTACGGCAGAGCTGAAAGAACGAAACCACTCCTTCATCCAGCCAATATCAAGCGCAGAAAGGATTGGGCTGTTGAGATGGTGGAGAGACCTGTGGCCTTTTGGAGCACTGTCATTTTCCCTAATGAGTCATGATTTGCATTATTTTCTGACAGTGGAGGAGTGTGGGCCTGGAGACTCTCTAGTCAAGAGTTTGACCTCAAAACTACAGAGTCTATAAATGATATAGACCATGGACTAAAATCTACTGTTTCCAAATTTGCTGATGATACAAAACTGTGCGGAGTGGCAAATGATCACTCAAACCAATTAGATATTCAAGAAGATTTAGATCAATTACAGCAATGGTCTGAAAAGTGGCTAATGAAATTTAACACAAGTAAATGCAAGGTAATGCACATAGGTAAAAATAACAGTAAGTACGATTACAAGTTATTTGGAAATTCGTTAACAAAAGTGGATAGTGAAAAAGATCTCGGCGTAATTATCAGTAACGATCTCAAATCATCCAAGCAGTGTATTTCAGCCTCTGAGAAAGCAAATAAGATTCTGGGATTGATTGCGCGATCTTTTGATTTCAAAAGTCCATCACTCATTAACAAGCTATATAAATCGTTAGTTCGTCCACATTTGGAATATGCTGTTTCCGTATGGTCACCGAATCTCATTAAAGACATTGACAGACTGGAAAAAGTACAACGGCGAGCCACAAAACTGATTCCAAATATCAAAAATCATTCCTATGTTCCTATGATTTAAAAGCACACAGAACGTCCAACTCCCTGGTCCGCCACCTCGAAATATGCAACAACCTTCCCGAATGGAGTAAAGTTGAAATTTTACACAAAGGATTAAAAAAGAAGATGAGAAAGACAGTTGAAGCTGCACATATAAATGTCAAAGAAAATAATAACGACAGAGAAGGATTTATATGCCTATCTAAAGCAGCCAGTCTCTTAATAATAAATGCGTTAGAAAAAACCTGACACTCGAAGCTTCACAAGTTCCCCCACTACGGGTATAAATGTTGTGACCAAGATGTTCTGTAACAAGTTCTCTGAGGAAGGTTATAATAACCGAAACGTAAGAACAATAAATGTATTCTTAGCCCATCTTCGTTTACCCTTCCCCACCTATCACTCTCTCATTTGTCTTAAACAATTTATCAACATATATATATATATATATATATATATACACATATACATATATATATATATATATATATACAAAGGATTACAAAGGCGGAGCATGCCGAC
>NC_134789.1:64352796-64355296 GCF_046742065.1 Oratosquilla oratoria
CAAAGTTGTTTCTACCCACTTCCAAATTATATCTATTTCCTGACAGTTTGAGACCATTATTTCTTGTCGGATTTTTATTCAGTGTGAAATTTTGTGTCACTTTTGATGTTGTCAATTCCCTTTAGAATCTTAAAGACCTGTATCAAGTCACCTATGAAACTACACTTATTTAAGATAAACAGATTCATATGTTTTAGTCGTTTTTCGTATGATTTATTTTTGATATTTGGAATCAGTTTTGTGGCTCGCCGTTGTGCTTTTTCCAATTTGTCGATTTCTTTAATGAGATTCGGTGACCATACGATAACAACATATTCCAAAGATGGACGTACTATCGATTTATATAGCTTGTTAATGAGAGATGGACTTTTGAAATCAAAAGATCGCACAATCAGTCCTAGAATCTTATTTGCTTTCTCAGAGGCTGAAATAGACTGCTTAGATGATTTGAGATCGTTACTGATAACTACGCCGAGATCCTTTTCAATATCCACTTTTGTTAACGAATTTCTAAATAACTTGTAGTTGTACTTACTGTTATTTTTATCTATGTGCAGAACCTTGCATTTACTTGTATTAGACTTCATTAGACACTTTTCACACCATAGTTGTAGTTTATCTAAATCTTCCTGAATACCTAATTGGGTTAAGTGATTATTTTCCATTCCGCACAGTTTTGTATCATCAGCAAATTTGGAAACAATAATGAATGATGATTACGGTTTGGATATGGGAGAGTTTGCTGCACTGTATAAAAGAATAAAAAAATTAAATGCGAAATAAGCAAACCATCTACAAATCTCCATGTCTCTCTAGTCTTCCTCTCTCTATCACCTTCCCTTTCATTTCTTTTTCTTCCCTTTCCTTCTCTTCCCTTTTCTTCCTTTCCTTTCCCTTACTACCCCTTCCCTTCACTTCCCTTTCCTTCGCTTTCATTCTTTTCCCACTTCACCTTTCCTTCCTCGTCCCCTTCTCCTCCTCCTTGCCTCCCTATTCCTATCCCTCCTTCTACAACTTCTCATACTCCTCTGCCCTCATCTTACCTGGTATTCTTTCCCTCACCGTAATATTTTCCTATTTTCCATCTTCCTCGCCGACTCACGTCCCTTCTCCTTCTCCTTCCCTTTCCCCATCTCTCCCGTTCATATCCACCTCCCTATTCCCATCTTCGTTTACCTTTCCTTCTATATCCCTTTTCCCCTATCCTTATTTCTATTCCCTCTATTACCTCACCTCCACATCCACCTTAATCCCCTTCTCCATCTACACCTACACATACACTTCCACTACCATCAATGTCAACTTTCACCCACCCCACCTCCACCTTCATACCCACCATCACCTCCACCTCCAGTCCTACCACCACCACCACCATTTCTCCCTCCACCTCCACCTCCATCTTTCTCGACTAATTGCACGTAAGCACGGCCTAATTAAGGTAGGTAAGCAGGTAGAGTGTCGTGGTGTAGAGAGGTTTAAGACGTGACCTAGCATGGAACGAAGCACTCATGGCGGAGCAGAAGGGGGAGACGGAAGACCCGGAAGAGACTTAATGTAGAGAGTTTTAGTTATGTTAGTGGTAATCTCGCTAGATGTACTAGTGGATGGTGATTGTAATGATGATTATGGTGGTGGTGACGGTGATGGTGATAGTGATGGCGATGACGACGACGACGATGACTACTACTACTACTACTACTACTACTACTACTACTACTACTACTACTACTACTACTACTACTACTACTACTACTACTACTACTACTACTACTACTACTACTACTACTACTACTACTACTACTATTACTACTACTACTACTACTACTACTACTACTACTACTACTACTACTACTACTACTACTACTACTACTACTACTACTACTACTACTACTACTACTACTACTACTACTACCTTTTTTATACGACCTCCATCCTTATGGAACTGTGTGGTGGAAGCAACAGGATCTATCTCCCACAGATACAGTTCATTGGCCCCTCTCCCGCCAATGACTGTGGTCGACGACCCAAGTTTTGTGTCATTGCGACAAATAGAAATAAGCTCCACAGCAAGGAGTCAAACCTTTGCCTTAGCGACTGCTTATTATGAAACAAAGATGATATCTTTGAGCCAGCCAGGCCATACAAAAGGAACGATCTGGACTTCGACCTGGTAGTTCCCTGACGGTACTAGGCTTAATTCAGTCCATATTCTAATTTCACCGAGTCTTTATCATGGTGAGCCATCCGACAAGTTGTGTGTCATTGTGACAAATGGAAATAAGCTCCACCGCTAAGACTTGGAACTTTGTCTTAGCGACTGCTTATTATAAAACAAAGACGATATCTTTGAGCCAGGCAGGCCGTACAAAAGGAACAACCTGGACTACGACCTGGTAGTTCCTCAACGGTACTATGCTTAATTCAGTCTCTATTCTAACTTCATTGAGTCTTTTTTATGGCGAGCCATCCGACAAGTTTTGTGTTATTGTGACAAATGGAA
>NC_134789.1:64360296-64377796 GCF_046742065.1 Oratosquilla oratoria
CATCGTCTTTCATTGTCTTCGCATTCATTGTCAAACTTAATACAGTTGTTGTATGTAGTTACCATCGTCGTCGTTATCGTTGCGTCGTTTCCACATACAAATTCCCTATCGTTTCGACTTGAGTGGTTATGGTCGTCGTTATTGTCATTCTTGTTGATGCGTGATGTTACCATTTCTTTTTCGTTCTCTCCTTTCATTTTTTAATTGCGTCTTTCTACAATTGACTCTTGTCGTCAAAGGCAAGTTTCAATGATCACAGGTACTGATGAAGTAAATACAAGTCAGAAATCGTGAATGGTTTCAAGATAAAACCGATCACAAAAGCAAAAATTGAAGAATCGATATGGGTAGGTAGGTGGAGTTGAAGGAGAGGTGGGAGGGGAGGGAGGCAGGGAGGACGGGAGGAAACAAAAATAGGGGACTAAAAGATTCGTAATTCTGCCTCACAATTGTTCTCACAAACATTACTAACATCCGCGTGATTATCATTATGATTACAGTGTTAATGATGATGACGATAATAATGATGTTAATAACATTAGCTGCGTTACCAATATCCTTACCATTGTCGATCTTGTGCCTCATAGGTTACTAATGAAATAAGAATTTACAGTTTCTGGAGAACTATTGGTAATAATGTCTGCTGTCACTGAGAACCTGTGCACGGGCACCTTCACGCACCAAATGCCCCTCACGGCAACATGATCTCTCATTACACAGGTTCGTTCTTCTTTCTCCCCTTTCTCCTCCTTCTCTTCCTTTTCTTCTTTATCCATTTTTTCTTTCTTTACTTCTCTTTCTCTCTTCCTCCTCCTCTTTCTATTCCTCTTCTACCTTTTCTTTCTCTTACTCTATCTTTTGATATACTTCATCCTCTTCATCTTCTTCCTACTCTATCTCTACCTTGTTCTATGTCTATTCATATTACCCCTTCCTATTCCATTTTCTCCTCCTTTTCTTTATCTTCCTTGCCTTTCTCTTGACCCCGTGTTTTTACTTTTTCTCATTTCCATCACCAATTCTTGTCTCTCACACTGAACAAGTCATTACGGCACCAGAGAAACCAATCCTGCCTTTGATACAGAAACTCTCTCCACTTCTGTTCGGTGTCATATATGATTTCCAGTTTCTAAGCTAGCAACCTTTGGGTGTAATACTTAAGAATGAGGGCGATGAACTAATGACGAACCACTTCTATTCCAAGTAGGTCAATCATCGTCTTTCAATTCAGCTGCTCAAATTTAGCTGCAATTCTTTTCGTATTGAATGACATTATATTTCTCTTATGTTTACCGCCAAGCTATTTCTATTTCATTCAAGTTTGTCTGAATCCTTTATTCTATGGGTGTTCATCTGTTTAAATTATTTTGCTGCGTGTGATTCATTTGATAGCATATATACGCATACATATATATATATACATATACATATATATATATATATATATATGTATATATATATATATATATATATATATATATATGTATATATATATATATGGAAATAAACTCTCCTACTGGGATTCGAACCCTCGCCAGAGCGGCTTGCTTCGTAGAAGGCGAAGATAGTACCGTCACGCCACCTCGACCCATCAAAACAGAACGAATGAGTTCACAGTCTAATCATTCTGCCGAGGGCACTCGGGTGGAACATGGTATGTACTGTATTTCATCACATCCTTTATGCAGGCTAATCTTCCGACGAGAGTTTGTGTCATTTTGAAGGTCGTTGTGGCGTGACGGTACGATCTTCGCCTTCTACGAAGCAAGCCGCTCTGGCGAGGGTTCGAATCCCAGTAGAGAGTTTATTTCCAAATGTCAAAATGACACAAACAAATGTATATATATATATATATGTATGTATATATGTATATATATATATATATATATATATATATATATATATATATATATATATCAAGGTATGCAGCTTCCCTTTATCCATTCTACGTCCATCACACACCCATTCAACATCCATTTGTTGTCTCTACTATCCTAGCTTCTTGTGGTTGAAGGGCTATTCCCTCCTTCCTCCCATTGCCAGAATCATAAGCAATGGAGGGGTATTAAAACAATTGGAAATCAATTGTCAAGCCTTTCTCAATTCACTCATTCCAGCCCAATGTTTTCTTCTTCTACCAGCAGTCACGTTATTTTATTCAGCCGAAATTTAATATTGATTTCTAAGGCTCAACCAGGATGTTTTGTATTTTCCTTTTTCATCTGGGAAGATATGGAACTCTCTACCCCCTAACGACTTTCCACCAGTCCATGATTTAGACTCTCATAGAGTGAGTAAATGAATGACTAGATGAATAAATAAGTAGCAAAATAAAAATGAATAAATAGGTAAATAAATAAATAAATGATTTAATGAATAAATGAAAAAAAATAATAAATAGATAAACCTAGAGATAATTCCCTTACACAGGAAACTGACACCGACCTGGACTACTCTTAGCTCTTTTCTTATCGAAGCGCGAGCGCGTGTGTGTTTATGTATGTGTATTCACCTTGGTCTTTGGATCACGTGCTGGATTCGTGATCGACAGCTATTTCCCTCCCGGAGGAGAGCTCAGAGATCGTATGAACGATCTATGGGTAATGCTGTGACCTTACACACACACACACACACACACACACACACACACACACACACACACACACACACACACACACACACACACACACACACACACACACACACACACACACACACACACACACACACACACACACACACACACACACACACACACACACACACACACACACACACACACACACACACACACCACTGCAGTTTTGGTGCAGGAGGTCAGATTTTGAGTGACAGAATGTACCTTGCATTAATTGTGTTCACATCCTTGTAATCGACACTTGCTTCTATTCATAAGGTATTGTGTGACTATTCAGATTTGTTTTTTCATAGTAAGACATAATCCCTCTCACAAGGTCTATTCATATCTCTTTTGTCCTTGGCTGTAATGAGTCTCGTTCTTAATTAACCCCTGAAGGACCAAGGAACATTTGAAAAAAAAAAAAATCAAAATGTACTTGTTTGTCTCGTGCTGTTCTTGAACTCTTTTTTTCAAAATGTTCCTCTTTTTCTCGCAAGTGTCTTGAAAATGAATGTTCAGAATGTTATCTCAAGCGAATCTTTACACCCGAGAGATATCTCTTTCGACCAACAAGGTACACACATTTACAAAAATGTTTTTCCATATTGTAATGGGATGGCCACGACAAACATATGTACAGTACATCCTACACCCATCCTACGCCATCCACAAAACAATTTATTGCCGTATGTGGAGTACTTTAAATATTTTATACTAGCCAATGTCAAGTGGTTTTATTCACTTGAAGATTAGCTTGGAGTTGAAAAATCTCATTGAACCTTTCCTATTTTAGTGACAATCCTAATGACCATAGTCACGCAGTATTATCTGATAATGGAGACCAAGCTACTATCCCTCCTCTCTGCCACACCTCCTTGAATCTATCCCCTACTATCTCCGTTACTCCACCTTCTTCAGCTTACTCCTATCTCCATGGATAGAAATCCTGATTATCAAGGACAAAACACTAATATTCTTAGACCTTTTGGTAGGTACAGATAACGCCCGGGAGCATATTAGAAGACCTTGTTTAGGTGATGGTTCTGAGTTGAAAGGATTTCTACCGTCATACTAATTAAGTCCTCCTTAGCATTCGCAAACAAACGACCTCTGAGCGGGTGACTTAAGCGCTTCCCACCAGCTGTGAATAAATTAATAAATATGTGCTCCACTTATGAGTACGTGTGGGAGTGACTCAGGGAGACCTTGGGAGGGGTGGAAGTAAATAGATTGGTAGATAGGAAGATAAATAGATAAATAGACAAACAGGGAGTTGGAAACCGTTCTATATACTTAGAAAATGAACTTGCTTATATTACGTAAACTTTAATGGAATTCAAATGCCCTAGTGACCTGATCTGCAGGATGAAGGGTATGTTTAGCAGTAGTCGTCACTCAGGTCAGGTCAACCGGGTAGCTGCTTCAAAAAAGGATATGGCGAGTTGTTGTGTTACTATGTTCCGCGCCGATGAGGTATAATCTCTACTTAGTAGAATTGAAGCCTTGGACGATGCTGTAAAGTGCCTTAAAGAGGAAAATCGAGTTCTCCTCTAGAAGGCCCAAAATACGGAAGACAAAATTAGATTGGAGTCTGGATGGAAAATGGTAACAAATAAGGCGCGGAAAAGTGGAAAAAGGGAAATTCAAGAGAAGAAGGGAAGGGCAGACGCTGGATCCCTGCCCACAGGTAAGATTTTGTTTGTAGGAGACAGTCAAGTGAGATACTTAGACAGGGCTTTCTGTGATAATGATAGGAAACATAGGACGCAGGTGTGTTTCCCAGGCGCAGGGACAGATGTTAGAGATAGGATTGAAGAGTGTTTAGTAGGGGAAGGTAAGGCCCCTGTCGTTTGCTTAAGTGCCGGGGGGCAATGATATAGGTAAATTAGGGAGTGAGGAATTGTTTCCACGGTTCCAGGATGCGCTAGAAAAGATTAGAAATTTGGGAGGTGTTCCTGTTGTATGTGGAATCAATAAATTGGAGGCTGGCAAAACATTTAAAGGCAAATGGATTGGCATTTGTCGACAACTGGGACCACTTTTATGGTCAGAATCATCTATATACAAGGGACGGGGTACACTTGTCGGCCTAGAGGATTTCGGCTTGGCTTTTTCGGGTAGATTACGTGGGAATAGGGGGGGGGGTATCGGAATATAGTTTAGGCAATAGAAACAACTTAGAGAGGGACTGTGAAAAGAATCACCAAAGCAGGTGGAGGAAAGATAAACTTAAAATTTACTATACAAATAGCAGAAGCATAATTAACAAAATCGATTTGCTGCAAGGTAAAGCATGCGTAGAGAATTTTGATATTATAGCTATTACTGAAACCTGGAATAACATGGCTGATAAACATTTCCTTCCGGAAATCAAATAGAAGGATATAAGTTTTTTCACAAGGATAGAGTTGGTAGGAGTGGGGAAGGTGTAGCACTTTTCGTTAAAAATACAGTAAACTGTATTATCAACAATTCGATTAAGGAAAAGGACTGTACGGAATCTATTTGGGTAGAGATTATAGGCAAGAATAAGAAAGTTATTATTGGCGTCTTGTATAGATCTCCTAACCTCAGCATTGAGCAGACTGATCCCCTGATAAATGAAATTCGAAAAGCGTCCCGGTACAAAAACATTGTGATCATGGGAGATTTTAATCATAGAAACATTGACCGGAAAACTTTAATAGGAGATCAGGAAACAAAGAAATTCCTAGATGTGGTGCAGGATAATTTCCTAAAACAAGTGATTACATGTCCTACGAGGAGAGAAAATACTCTGGACTTGTTTTTAACTAATAATGAGCACCTAATGAGTAACGTAAAAGTGGGAGATAATCTAGGCTCTAGCGATCATTAAGAAATAAGATTTAATATTGTTTGGGAAAAATTAAAAAGTATGAATAACGTCCAAGTACCAGACTTCAGGAGAGCAAACTTTGACAATGTAAAAACCTATTTGGAACTTAATATATGTTATACGGACGTTTCGGACATTGTCGGCGCGGTCATGTTTCGGTACAAGACCAAGAGTCAGGTCATGGCTAGGGGTCGGGGCACGGAGGGTAATATGCATACCTTGGGTCAGGTCATTTGGGGCGGGGGCTCAACAGACAGGCCAGCGATTCGGATGAAATGTATAAGTATCTACCTGATCTAATTATCAATGCACAAAATACATTTATCCCACTGAAGTCAATACAGAAAAATAGTAATACTCCCAAATGGATGACGAACAGATTGAAACATGAGATCGGAATGAAAAGAGGAGTTTACGTAAAAACAATGAAAAAAAAACGTGGAAACACACCTCAGATCAAGATATAACGAAATGTCAAAGCTGGTTAAAAAGAATACACGTACAGCAAAACGTAATTATGAAATTAAGGTTGCTAGTCAAGCAAGATCCAACCCAAACGGTTTCTTTCATCTCTATAGAACTAATAATAAAGAAAAAATAGGACCAATTGAAAACGATGAAAATGCCATGATAGAATCGGAGGAAAAAATGAGTGAGGAGTTTAACAATTATTTTCTTTAGGCTTTTACTAATGAGAGGTTAGATAAAGTACCTGATTGCGATCCGAGTCTCAGAAGGGACGAAGAAAGTAGTCTATCTAATATCAGCATTAGTAAAGAAAAAGTAGTCAAACAGATTGAAAGACTTAAAGCTACAATCCCCGGGTTCAGACAAAAAGGAGTGTAAATTTGAAATCTGCGACCAGTTAACTGAAATATTTAATAGATTGATAGACACTGGTTTTGTGCCTATTACTTGGAGGCAGAAAAACTTTGTTCCTGTTTTTAAGAAGGGAGATAGATCGTCTATGTGCAACTACAGGCCAGTGAGTTTGACATCGGTTACAGAAAAATGCTTGAATCAGTAATAGTATATAGACTTAGAGAACATATCGAAAGACATAATCTAATTCGTGATTCACAGCATGGTTTCTCCAAGGGTAAGTCATGTGTGACTAATCTTCTATCCTTTTACACTTAAGTATATAAAGCGTCAGATAACAATGATAATTACGATGTTATTTACCTTGACTTTACCATAGCGTTCGACAAGGTGCCACACTAGAGACTACTAAATAAAATCAAAGCCCATGGTGTAGGAGGAAAAGTGTTAGAATGGATTAGAGCTTGGATTAGTAACAGAAAACAGCCGATCACCGTAAATGGAGTAAAATCTAGGTAGAGCAATGTTACTAGTGGCGTCCCCCAGGGCTCGGTTTTTGGTCCCTTGTTGTTCATTATGTACATAAATGACTTAGAAGATGGGATAAGTAGTGATATTAGTAAGTTTACGGATGACACTAAAATAGGACGCCTAGTTAGGTCAGGAAACGACACAGAGATTCTGCAGGATGAACTTAACAAATTGCTCACATGGTCAGTGAAATGGCAAATGAACTTCAATATCTCTAAGTGTAGCTAGTTAAACGTAGGGCTACACAACCCCAAAACTAGATACAGCTTAGATGACACGCTTATAGTGAAAACTGAGTGCGGGAGAGACTTGGGAGTTCTAGTGAGTCCGGACCTTAAAACTAGGAAACAGTGCATTAGCGCCAGGAATAAAGCTAACAGAACATTAGGTTTCACTGCTAGGAGGGTAACGAATAGAAGTGCAGAGAAGAATAATCAAAATGATATATGGACTCAGAAATTTATATACATATATGTATAAATATACATATTTGTGTATATATATATATATATATATATATATATATATATATATATATATATATATATAGAGAGAGAGAGAGAGAGAGAGAGAGAGAGAAACAAATAAGTAGGTAGAAATATAGATAGATTGGAAAACAAATGGATAAATAAAAGAGCATACAAACAAACAAGCAGAAAGACAGACAATATGCTTACAAAAGTATAAGTAAACAAAAGGATGAGCAGACAGACAACCAGATAGATGACGGATGGACAGAGACAGATAGACAGACAGAGAAACAGATAGACAAACAGATTCAAATACAAACAGACAGACAGTCAAATAGACATACAGACAGACAGTCAAGCAGCCATGGAGAGAGAGACAAAAATATTAACAAAGACAGACAGGCAGACAGTCAAACAGGTACACAGACAGTTAAACATAATGTCAGACAGTCAGGCAAATAGACAGACAGACAGACAGCCAAACACGCCGTGACAGACAAAAATATTGACACAGACGAACAGACAGGAGGACTGACAGATAGACAGTCAAACAGATAGATGGACAGACAGGAACAGAGACATACGAGAAAATAAACACAGAAAGACAGACAGACACATACACTGGCAGACAGAGACGGAAGAATCTGGTGTCAGGGAAAAAACAGATAAGAATATAGATAAATAGACAGACAAATAAATTGACAGATAGATAGATCGACAAATAGACAGATAGATAAATAAACATGTATAGATAGACAATTAGACAAATAGCAAAATAGACAGACAAACAGATAAACATATATATATACATATATATGTATATATATATATGACGTAAGTGGAGTAGGAAACACAGGAGTCTTAGTCTGAGTTCATTCCTCACTAGTTTCGCAGGTATGTTCTTTGAAAAAGCATACCTGCGAAACAAGTGAGGAATAAATTCATACTAAGACTCCTGTGTTTCCTACTCCACTTACGTCAACCTGTCAGAATGTCTCAATATATATATATATATAATATATATATATATTTATATATATACACATATGTATATGTATATAATATATATATATATATACATATGCATATATATATGTATATATATACATATATATATATATGCATATATATACATATATATATATATATATATATATATATATATATAAGGAATTGACTAACAGATAAATAGAAAGATGGATAGATAGATACGTGGATGAACAGATGGGTAAAAATACGGACTGACAGAGAGACAGAACAGATAGGTAGACAGACAGACAGACAAGTTTATGAACATTGATTAGTTGAAGTCCTGAAGACAAATGGCCTCACTCATATACTTTATTTTAGTTGAATTTAGATGCTTCTGTCCTTGGGCACAATATAGACATAAAGAAAGAATATATGGAAGGTATTAGAAAGGAAATACTTAGAAAAAAAAATTAATTGATGGGAGGTTAGTTTTCAATCATAAAATAATGTGGCGTGACTGTGGTTCGCTGTAGTTCTTATGACAAGGATCTTATCGTATCCAAACCGTTTTGATCCAGGCCTAGTAAATAGATGTGTAAATGATTGAGTAAGTGAAAATAGATAATTGGACTAGTGAATAACTAAATAGGTAAATATATATATACATAAAGCAAGAAAAATAATTTAATTAATAATAGAAATAAATGAAGGAATAAATTATTCATTCAATCACTCAAGAAATAAACATACAACTGAATAGATAAATGAATAAATAAACACATAAATAACCAAAAAATTAAAATTTGCATACATACATACACTCGTAGGGAATTCCATCATGCACATAAGCTATCCATGCCATGCATGAATTTCCCACGTGAATGACTGTGCTTCTGGACGAGCAATGAATTTCACAGGGTTGCAGACAAGCGTGTCACGTTGGTCAATTCACCCGAACGTTTCGTAAACAAGGGCGCGTTATCATCAGGCGAAAATGTCTTACACCAACTCGGGTATGGATTTATAAGCATATGTACGTATTGCACACATGCACATGTATAGACATGCACGAATACTCACACACACACACGTGTAAACACGCATGGAGTAATAGATACACACACACGCACGCACGCACACACACACACACACACACACACACACACACACACACACACACACACACACACACACACACACACACACACACACACACACACACACATGCAAACACGCACACACGCAAACACGCACACACGCAAACACGCGCACACAAACAAAATATTAAGTAGAATTTTACAAGTCAAGAAATAATGAACTCCTTATATCAACAGAATATAACTTACTGAAATATATTCACAAATAATTTGAATAAATCTGACATATAAGAAAAGGAAAGGCGCTAGAGCACGTCGAGGCAAAAGCCCGCGCAAGCAAAGAAATAAACAAACAAAGGTACAAGTGGCAACAGGCACTAATGATGCCATAAAGAGTGCCAGACTTTCATTAACTGTTTCGTTTCTAATTGCAGACTTTCACAATGAGGTTATAGCGGTGGCATCGCCAACTTTACTCATACATTTATTCTTACTTTTTCTGTTTTATTTATTTTAATCTATTTCGTTTTTATTTCATTTTATCTTATTCGATCCTATCTTGTTTTTAAATTTTTGTTTGCCTATTTATTTACTTCTTTCCTTATTTATTCATTCATCAATTTAATTGTTTATCTCATCTATTCGTATATTTGTTTATCTAATCTATCCCTTTGTTTATTCTTAAATTCGATTATTAATTAATTCAATCATTTCAATATGAACACGATTATGGCAAACTACCCCAACCAAGGTCAGGATATAACTAAAAATAAATAAATGAACAAGTATATAAGCAAATGAATTAATGAATAAAAGTAAAAGCGATTTTGATGTCCTTTATGTTATATTTCCGGGAAACATTATGTCAAGTTAAGTTTTCAAGAACTCATGTATTTACATAGCTTTTGTCCGAAAGCTTCATTATGAGAGTGAGACGAAAGTAAAAGATTTAGAATAAACAGGATAAATTTAGATTTAAGAAGGAAATAGGCAAGAATTGGTTTACTAATAGGGTGTTTTAAAAAACGATTAGACAACTTTATGGATGGGGACGACAGGTGGTGATGGATACGGAGCTGCCTAGTGTAGGCCTTATGGTCTCTTGCGGTCTCCTTTATTCTTATGTTCTTATGTTCAATTCGCGCCTCTCTATACTCACGCCAGACAAAAAAAAAAAAATAAAATAAAATAAAATAAAAATCAGAGTGTGGCAGAAGACATACATATCACATATACAAAAGAAGATAAAAAAAAAAATCCCTCGTATAAGAGGGTGGCCGAATCAAAGCATGCATTCACCCCTTTCCACTTTAACACACGGTGCTCTACACACTGCCGTGTCTCAGGGATCTCGTGAACGCTATGGCTGGAGCTTAATTCCCAACGCTGCCATTTACCTTTCTGTCTGAGCACATAGAGTGGCATCTTCGGCCGCAGTGAAGCACTTTCATAAATAAATAGATAAATAAGTAAATAAATAAATAAATAGATAAATGAATAGATAAACAAGTAAATAAATAAATAAGTAAATAAATAAATGAATAAATAAATAAATAAATAAATAAATAAATAAATAAATAAATAAATAAATAAATAAATAAATAGATAAATAAATAAATAAATAAATAAATAAATAAATAGATAAATAAATAAATAAAAATAAATAAATGAATAAATAAATAAATAAATAAATAAATAAATAAATTAATAAATATATAAATAAATAGACAAAAATAAATAAATGAATAAACAAATGAATAAATAAACAGATAAATGAATAAGTAAATAGATAAATGAATTAATAAATAAGCAAATAAATAAATAAGCAAATAAATAAACAAACAAATAAATAAGTAAATAGATAAATGAATAAATAGATAAAATAACTAAGTAAACAATTAAATAAATAAATAAAAAACATAAATAAGTTAATAATAAATAAATGATTAAACAAATAAATACATAAATAAATGAATAAACATATCAATATATAAATAAATAAATAAATAAATAAAATAAACAAATGAATAAATAAATAGATAAATAAATAAGTAAATGAATAAATAAATAAATGAATAAATAAATAAAATAGATCAATAAATAAACAAATAGATAGATAAATAAATAAATAGATAGATAAATAAATAAATGAATAAATAGATAAAATAAATAAGTAAACAATTAAATAAATAAACAAACAATTATATACATAAGTAAATAAGTAAATAAATAAATAAATGAATAAATAAGTAAATAAATAAATAAATAAATAAATAAAAATAAATTAAAATAAGGGTTATATAATTTTAATAAAAAAAGATCTCTATTTCCAGAGAATATGATGGTTAAGAAAAATTATATGTGTTATCTTATAACTACTTATGAAAAGAAGAATAGATTAATGTTTTTAAATTCATAGTCAGCTGTGACTACCAAAACCGTAAAATAAATACAATATTAAGTTTTCTGGTGTTAATAGGAAACTCAGGTGAGGATAACGATGAATGCCATTGAACCATGAAGACAATATATGTCATATGCGATTGTCTTCATGGTAGACTCATTTCTATGTTAAGTGAATATTATCATTATTGTATAGAAATAATCTGTATATCAAATTCTAGCTTCTGTAATGCTGATTTAATTTTATGTAATTATTGAACATTACAGACTGAACATGTGCTGTATATGCCAATATATTTGTATGTTGTACACTATTGTGTGTATGTAGTATTGTACTATTGTGCTGTATATACTATTGTTCTGCTCTTCAGTATATACTATTGCCCATATATACTATTCAAAATCCATTTCATATTCTTGCATGGGAGGACTGTGTATCTGGATCTGAAGAAAGCTTTTGACATGATATCTTGCAAAAGATTGATTTATGAATGAAGATATTTGTGTATAGGACCACAAAGAGGACGTTTAAGTAGATAAAAGTCCTCCTGAAGAATTGATTAATGAGTGTGGTTGTGTAAGATACAATAACAGACTGGAGGTAAGTGAATATTGAAGTCTCGCAGAATCTGATGATGGTATCAGTAATATTTTTGATCTATGTAATCAAAATGATTGATGTGAAAAAATACACCAATTTAATCACAAATCATGTCTATCTCATGATCTATATAGCATGTGTGATTAGAGTCAGGAGTGGAAAAAATTAAACATAAAAAGAAAAATGCAAGATAATAGAGATGGGTATAATTAAGAAACGACCATCATTAAACTACAAAATCTGAAATGATATCATAAAAGTGATGAGGGAAAGGGGACTGGGAATGTTGAAAATGAAAGTTTGTCACCCGAAAAGCATATAAAGATAACAATAGGGCCATAAAGGTGGTTGACAGACACAAAAGGTATATCACTAAATGGTAAAGAAAAAAAAAAGTAATAATAAAAAATAAATAAATAAATAAATAAATAAATAAATAAAAAACTTAATTCACATTAGATTGGAGTACACTGCAGTTGTGTGGTCCCCACAGAAAAATGTACACAAAAACAAAATACTATATATAGCACATACCGAAATAGTTTAAATGACGCCAAAACGTAGAAAAAGAAATAAGACTAAATAGACTGAAATTGCTAACATTAAAGAAAGATGAAAAAAAGAAACACTACTGTTTTAGCTTTGACAGAAGTGGACACAGTCAACAAAGAAGACTACGAGACTGAGGGGAAAGGGAGAAAGAGAGAGAGGTGGGAGAGAAAGAGAGAGAGAGAGAGAGAGAGAGAGAGAGAGAGAGAGAGAGAGAGAGAGAGAGAGAGAGAGAGAGAGAGAGATAGAGAGAGAGAGAGAGAGAGAGAGAGAGAGAGAGAGAGAGAGAGAGAGAGAGAGAGAGAGAGAGAGAGAGAGAGAGAGAGAGAGAGAGAGAGAGAGAGAGAGAGAGAGAGAGAGAGAGAGAGAGAGAGAGAGAGAGAGAGAGAGAGAGAGAAGGAGAGGACAGACAGACAGACAGACAGACAGACAGACAGACAGACACGTACACATACAGACACACAGACAGACAGACAGACAGATACACAGACAGACAGACAAACAGATAGACAGACACACAGACACACAGACAGACAGATAGACCGACCGACAGATAGACTCTCTTTAAAGACAAGTTTGAAAGATACATAGCAACACAGTTTTACCTATGTTTGCATTGAACCCTGGAACGACATGGAAAAGAAAATAGAAAATCTAGACGACACACACAAACATAAAACTACGTTAGAGTGACGGAAACACAAAAACGGTACTACACGATCATATCTCTTATCCTGCACGCTACAATTAAGGAAATACATTTAGGTAAATAAAATTAGGTGGGCACACACGCACACACGGATCCTCTACATAGTACAAGCACACTAACAAACACACACGTACACACACACTCACACACACACACACACAAACACATTCACATACACACACACCTCGTGGTGCTGTGGTTAGAGTTCTCGCCTGCCACTACGGCAGTCCGGGTTCAACTCCCACCCAGAGCTGAAATGTTTTCAGTATCGCTTCGCTGCGGGGTGTTATTCCAACTCTCGTGGGCGGGGATTTGGGTGTGTGTGTGTGTGTAAGGTCACAATATTACCCATGGATTGGTCATACGAGCTTTGAGCTCTCATCCGGGAGATTAATAACTGTTGATCATAAGCCCAACACGTGATCCAAGACCATGGTGGTGAAACACACACACACACACACACACACACACACACACACACACACACACACACACACACACACACACACACACACACACACACACACACACACACACACACACACACACACACACACACACACACACACACACACACACACACACACACACACACACACACACACACACACACACACACACACACACACACACACACACACACACACACACACACACACACACACACACCAACTTGGACTTGTACACATACAGATGTGCACTAAAGCACAACATTAAGACAAGTTTGTATGCAACACCTCTTGTGTAACCAGACATGTACTTAGACCCAAAACCCGTAACACTCGTCAGCTAAAAATAATCCTAGTCTTTCAGCTAGAACTATAGCAGCAAAGTTCTTTTATAGATTGAAGACTTAAACAGGAGGAGGCATAGTACCTTCAGTGAGGAATCTATGCTCAGGATGAGAGGAATGTAATTGTTTTGGTAGAAAATAAAATTCTTTCTTTCCATATATACTAAAGGCTTCTTTCATGTTATAAAGGATTACCCCGCCATACCACTCTCATCCGTCCTCATTTGTTTGATATATATCATGAAAAGGAATACATAAAAATAGAAATTAATAAATGAATGAATAGAGGCATGAGTAGATGAATGAATAAATAGATAGATATATAGATAAAGAAGTAAATTAATAAATCGATATATATATGACTAAATAGAAAATATATGAATAAATAAATGAATAAATAAATAGATACAAAAGTAGATAAATAAACAGACAAATGAATAGATAAATGAAAATAACAAATAAATGAATAAAATAATGAATTTTTTTATTTACCTCAATGGTAAATGACAAAACATACATCTTTAAATTTTTTTTATCATCAACACAACTCAAAAACACATTTCAATCCACACACACTTTCATAAACACGTATCCCATCACTAACATAAACAAACCCATTGTACATCTTTTCTCTTAACACACATTCACAAAACAGACGAATATATAAAACAACAGAGAAAAATAAAACACATACCTTACACTAACTCGCATCCTATCCAACAAGCATATTCAAAACCATACCAAAGTGCGAGATATTTTAAAAGGATAGAAACTCTAGTAAAATACAATCCACAACAAACTAACCAATGACTTTACCACGGACTTAGATAAATGGAAAACAAATAAATAAATGAAAAATGAAAAACAAACAGAAGGAATGAAGACAAACAGAAGCCAAGTGTTGGGAGTCTTTTGAGTATGTGATTTACTTGTGATGTGCCATAAAAACACCATTACTGTGGACCCACTGCCTTCGCGTATGCCCCCCCCCTCCTCACGACCCAAGGGGCGTGTCTCAACAAGCAGAAGGATCGTATTGAGGAAGTTGAGGAGTCGAAAAAACGGTTTGAGGAGGTTGAGGGGTTAAAGAGTTGACTTATTTGAGATTGGTTGAATTTGAGTAATTGGCGAATGAGAAAAGTTGAATTTCATAAGTTGAGTAAGCAAATAGTTTGAGAAAGTTGAGGCGTTGGCAGGTTTGGTAAGTTTAGAAGTTGAGATGTTGATATTGATGTTGATGTTGAGTAAAATGTTGAGTAAAATGTTGAGTAAAATGTTGAGTAAAATGTTGAGTAAAATGAGTGATAAAGGAAATGAGATGACGAAGCTCAGGATCTGAAGAAGATGAGGAGGTTGAGGATTTTGAGGATCCGATAACGTTGAAGACGATTTAGGACTCAAATAGCTCAGTAAGGACAAAAAGGATGAGGAAATTGATTTTGACGTAGTTGACCTTCTCGGAAACCAGTGAAAATTTATGTTATGAGAATATTCTAGAACTAAGGAAGTCTAAGATATGAACGAGTTAAAAAATTGAGGAAGGGGAGGGTTCAAGAAAGTTGAATTACTCAAAAAAGTTATATTATGCAAATGATCCGATAATTATTGGTAGACATAGAAATGGAGTGAATTGAAATTCGAAAAAGATAAGCCGTTTAATAAGCTCTTTGTTGTTGAACTCTAATATTGCAGAAATATAAAATGTTAAGGGATTTCAGAATCTAAACAGACCGAAATTATTGAGGAAACTAAGGCGGTAGTGAAAACGGAAGAAACGAAGAGAAAGAAAACGAAGATTAGAAACGCAGAGTTGATAGATTGAGAGATGTTGTAGAAACTGACAGAGAGTTGAAGCAGACAGAGTGAATGGACTGTGGGAGGAGCTGATGTAATTAAGTTAATCTCCCAAAGGATTAAGTGATTTGAGAGGCTGAAGGAATTAAGCTGATAGGGAAGCTAAAGAAATTTCAATTCGTAATGTTTGGGGTGACTAACGAAGTAAAGGAGCTTGGTTTGTCATGAAGCCAAAAAAGCCCCCCCCCCAACATTAAAAAGGGGGAGGGGGGGCTATGAAAGGTATTTGGAGCTCTTCAAAGATACACTATTTCTTATTTAAGAAGATCGATTGGATATCTTAGAAGATGAGAACGTCAAAGAATCTTATATTTGCGATGTTTAGGGCCAGTAAAAAAGCAGTCTGATGTGTCATTATAAAAAGAAAAAAATATGCAATGCTATGAAGTGTTGGACGGTTGTTGGAGTGGAGTGTTGCGACGGTGAGGTTTTTCTTAGATTAGAGAATAAGTTAGAAAAGCGTGCTAAAAAAGATCAATATCCTGTGCACTTCAGACACCAACCAAAACGAAGACTATAAAGTTTTTCAGAATGCAGAGAGACATCTGTCTTTTTACCATATGATATTTAAGCCAGCCGACTAATAAGAAAAGAGGGAGAAGGGAACTTAAAGGTAAAAGAAATTAGTTATAATTGAGAAGTATGAAAAGTTATGTAAAAAAAGAGAAAATGGAAGAAAAGTAGAGAAAAAATTAAGGAACACTTGGGGAGTTTAGGGAATAATAAAGAAAATAAATAAATAATGGAAGGAGCGTCCAGAAGGAATTTGAACAAAAAAATGAAGGTAAGAGTCCAAGAAAAAGAAAAAAAACACACAAAAAAAGTGTGAATTAATGATAGAAATTAATTAATTAATTAGTTAATTAGTTCATTAATTAATAGATAAATAAATAAATAAATAAATAGATAAATAAATAAATAAATAAATAAATAAATAAATAAATAAATAAATAAATAAATAAATAAATAAATAAATAAATAAATAAATAAATAAATAAATAAATGAATAAATAAATGAATAAATAAATAAATAAATGAATAAATAAATAAATAAATAAATAAATAAATAAATAAATAAATAAATAAATAAATAAAAGAAAAAAAGAAAGAAAAGAAGGAAGAAAGGGAGAAAAAAAGGAAGAAAAAGAGAATGAAAGAAACAGTAAAAAAAAAAAAGAAAAAAAAAAAAAAAATAGAGCAAAAATATCGTCCAAACACCTAA
>NC_134789.1:64382796-64385296 GCF_046742065.1 Oratosquilla oratoria
CACCCCGGTCTCATAGACCCACACTCGCCAACTAGGATGAGTTCACGCAAGGTCGTCAGATCACAATGAAAGCGGTTGATGGATTTTGATTTTTCTCCTATTTTCACACTGAGGAAAGCCCAAGAGGTCGAAACGTCTGGTTCGGAATAAAAATCATTCTAGCCATAACATTTCTTTTGCCATCTCACCTCCATATTTGTTAGTCGTAATGTACAAATATATATATATATATATATATATATATATATATATACATATATATATATATATATATATATATATATATACATATACATATACATATATACATACATACATATACATACATATATACATACATATATATATATATATATGTGTGTGTGTGTGTGTGTGTGTGTGTGTGTGTGTGTGTGTGTGTGTGTGTGTGTGTGTGTGTGTGTGTATGTTTGTGTGTGTTTGTGTGTGTACGTACATGTGCGTGCGTGCGTGTGTGTCATTTATCATGGTCTTAGATCACGTGTTGAGCTCGTGATCGACAGCTATTTCCCTCCCGGAAGAGACCTCAGAGTTCATATATGACCGATCAATGGGTAATGCTGTGACCTTACACGTACACACACACCCATCTCCCCACCCATGAGAGTTGAAGTAACTACTCGCAGCGTAATAATAATGAAATTATCTCAGCCTTGGGCGGAATTTGAATCCGGACCGCCGTAGTGGCGGCCACGAACTCTACCACGGCGCCGTGTGTGTGTGTGTGTGTGTGTGTGTGTGTGTGTGTGTGTGTGTGTGTGTGTGTGTGTGTGTGTGTGTGTGTGTGTGTGTGTGTGTGTGTGTGTGTGTGTGTGTGTGTGTGTGTGTGTGTGTGTGTGTGTGTGTGTGTGTGTGTGTGTGTGTGTGTGTGTGTGTGTGTGTGTGTGTGTGTGTGTGTGTGTTTGCGTGTGCGTGTGCGTGTGCGTGTGGTGGTGGGGGGTTCAGAGGGAGAAAAATCTAATGCCACTACCCATCTAAAACTGATTTTGTGTCCAGATACCAAGACAAGTTTCCCTTTACTGGTTGATGGTATGTGACTTCTTCTTTGTCTAGGTTGAAATGGTTGAAAAATGCTATACTCGAACAATATGCATATAGTTTCGGCAAAATGACACGAAAGCTTCTCTTCAGCCTGTACTACAAAGAAAGATCTATAATCTAGTCAGACAAAGCAATAGTCAGAACTACATTAAGGTTCGACCGAAGAAGAATAGACTAGTTTGGTCTCGAGCCAAATTGAACCTGAGATCCTTCCTTCTCCTCCCACCCCATTTCGCTCTCCGAAGAAGAGTTCGGTGACCTTTGGATCTTGTTCCTTCTGATGCCAGACAACAAGGAGACCTTTTATGAGGTCATTCAAACTGGCTGGGTCGAGAACGACATAGCCTCTTCTTGCAAGGTCGTTGAGTTGCTCGAGTCTTGCGATTAATTCTTACAACTAATCCAAAGTATTCTATCCCTCTGAGAAGGTCCTTTTTCAAGAACGATTCTTGTATATGTGTAAAAATCTTCTGTTTCTTTTATTATTATTATTATTAATATATTGATACCAAACATATTAGAAGCAAGATCTTGTTTAAAATGACGCTTGGATTCGGCGCTCTAAAAGATACATATATATATGTGTATATATATATATATATATATATATTCCTATTAAATGCTAAAGCACAAGTGGCGTCAATGATTTTAAGAGAACATTTCTCTCTCTGTATTTCCTTTTCTCTTCATATTTCAAACTCTGAAGGAAATAGTAAAAGGCTTCAGAATGTTGATTCATTTTACCGACAGCTGTTTCAACCATTACAAATGGTCATCTTCAGGGTAATAGAATACATCAATAGAAACATGGGTATATAAGGCCGAGTGAAAACGGCAGGGAGAGGTCACTCGTAAGGTGGGGATCTGTCTACCCTACTGAGACGGAAAGGGTAACCGGGACAGCTTCCCGATGTGGAATTACGTCCCGGAAGTCTGGACACAATCCCCATGTGGGTTTTTGTCCCGTGGTGACGGTCTGTATTTTCTATTGGAGGGGAGGACATAATCAGATGAAATCTGTACATTTAAGATAGGCTTTTGTAAAGCGATGCTCACTGCCTCAGCTACAACTAAACTTCCATAATTGTAATCATGGTGGATGATTGTTGTATCCCTTATGAGATCTACTAGGGGCGGCTTTTTATCGTGGGCATCGACAAAATGTTGGTGAATGGCTCCGTTGTTACGGTGAGCCTGCAGTAGGTCGTGAGGGTATGGCCGACGTGGCTAACATCGAGGAGCTTGCATGCCCCTTCAGAACATTTAAATTTATATACTACACCGGTTTTAAGTTCCTTTGGACACTCGGGGACGTAGTATATATATTTAAATGTGGATGTGGTTTGTGTTGCTACATTGCTTCTGACTCAGGGCAGTGGGTTAGATGCAGGAATGACCCGTTTTCCAGGAGGAGCCAAGAAAAGAGGAAGTTGGGTTAATT
>NC_134789.1:64392796-64412796 GCF_046742065.1 Oratosquilla oratoria
CAGGGAGAGACATGATCTCAGCGTCCCGGGAAAATAATGGGGCGTCACTAAATTGTTGTTCTCTTGGGAAAGTTTGGGATTTTCATGAAAGTGGCAGTTGCCTAGAGGCCGACGAGTTAAACACCATATGAGGACGGAGTCTTTATTTGTACGACGTTTCGCTGATTACAGCTTTTTTCATATATTTAAACCACCCTTTGTGAACATTTCACCCATGGACATTTGGGCCAGCTTTCTCAACCTTTTCCAGTGTTCCATCCCCCCCTTCTCCCCCCTCCTCCTCCTCCTCCTCCTCCTCTTCCTTCCCCTTCTTCTTTTCTCTCCCCGTTCCCTCCTTTCCCCTTATTTAATCTCAAGCATATGTATCTCAACTTGTACTTGAAAAAAGCTGTAATAAGCAAAACGTCGTACAAATAAAGGCTCCGTCCTCATATGGTGTTTAACTCGTCAAAGTTTGGGATCCCGAGAAAATTCCGAGACATGTTACATATGCTTCACTTCGTGTGTACCGGGATAGTCCTAGGAGTATCAAATACCTTTTAGGGGAATGTATGTCTAAGCTAAAGGAATGACGAGATCCCGAGTCCCAAGATCTTGTTTGATAAACCCTAGGAACAGGGTATGAGTAGAACTCAGAAAAAGACTTCTTACAAAACTAAATAACTCCATATGTGTAGGTGACACGGACACTAAATTGGTTCTAAAAACTGGCTAGGTATATCTCTTCATTCTATGAATATTTGGTAGACACTGGGCTGATTGTGGCTTTTGAATTAGCAAAAATATTACACAATCTCATGTCCCAGGCCATTTGACCTTTGGTCACCATAACTTGCTGAAAATTTGTATTTGTTTAATATAAAATAAATCAAGAGATCAGGAGAAACATTTTGACGTATATTTCTTTATCATTGACGCAATACAAGAGGAGATATGCCCATTTCAGTTTCCCCTACCCCACTACTTTGGAGGAAAGCGGAAAGTTAGTTTTCAGTAAAAAAAAGGGTTAATAAAATCCAGATCCACCATTTGTTTAATATAAAATAAATCTAGTGATCAGGAAAAACATTTTGATGTATATTTTTTATCATTGACGCAATACAAGAGGAGATATGCCCATTTCAGTTTCCCCTACCCCACTACTTTGGAGGAAAGCGGAAAGCTAGTGTACAGTAAAAAAAGGGTTAATAAAATCTAGATCCACCATTCCCAATCTTTAAGCACCCTGTTTTTGAATGTCCTAAGGTAGACTCGTTCCAAAAATGCCCATTGGAAATATGGTAAGTTCCCAGAAATAAATTGCCCTTGGCTCTTGGAATATTTGAATATACTATGATCCATCGTTATCAAGCATGACCGACTCATCATGAAGGCTATACTTGTCTATTTTAATCTTATTTGTTTTTGTTATCTGATATAATTTACGCACCTCATGAATAAGCTTTCCTTCGTCTGTTATTCTCCATTGGTACACAAATCCTGAATATTTAATTAATCATATTATTAATAGATATATCATGTATGTCATGTATAGTGACAACAAAAATAGTTTGATACTAAATGATTACACAATCTCTTAAAGATTTCACTAAGGTAGAAATCCAAATTTCTATTGAAATTGAAATGCTTACTATGTCATTTACATCTCTTTATTCTGGAGCACATTTAAACTGTTGTTCATCCATCCAGACTAAGTTTTGGAGCTTTATTCAAATAGATTTCGTTAATGGATGTACATTACTATATTTGGTATATCCTTTGAAGTGTTCAGTACAACAGTATTGTGTCATTATACACAAAAGGAGGCTTAGTATTCTTTTGGAAAACAACAGTTTGAGATTGTAACAAGTACAGTCAAAACAAACGGATGTACATTTCATTCAGTATAATTTTTTTTTGGGGGGGAATATACATATTATTTTCCTTGGTATATCATTTAAAGAGTTCAGTACATTTTTTCTTTAAACATAAAGGAAATAGGTGTCCTGTTGAAAAGCAGCTATTATAGAAGTTCTGAAAATCATATGTGATATAGAAAAAGATGGTCATCTAATTTGGTAAGAGCAGTTATTTTCGCTCCTTTGCCAATAACATGATGGCAATTGCGATGCAGTCAATTGCTTCTAATTCTGATGGTTACAGGAGTTTATTGCCTATGTGATTTTGTTAATCCATTTAATCCTTTATCTATCTATACATTGTTTTTCGAAATTTACTTACATACTTCCTAACTTACCTATTTATCAACTTATTTAAGTACTCATTCATTCCTTTCTTTACTTATCTTTGTAACTATTTTTTCAATTATTTATCTCTCATTCACTTGTTTATCTATTTATTTTGCAATAATGTCTTAAGAATTTGCAATCGCATTGTTCTTGATGATCAAAGTTTGAGAGAATGCTATTTGCATATATGTTTATATACATGTAAACTCGCATAAAGATTCATCTTACTGCCAACTAGTTTTTGGTGAGATGTTTCTTTGATACAACCTTACCCAGTATATTCGGTGGAACCTTATGTATCTATTGAGTACCATCATCATGATGGTATCCCACGTATTTATGAGAAATTTCTTTGTTTGCCAGTAGGATCGTGTCAGTTAAAAGTGGGTCCTCCGACTGTGTGTGGAGATATTAGACTTGGAAACTGACGAACGCGGAGACAAAGCTAAGTAGTACTGACGAGTGTACATTGGATGAGAGAGCAGACTGGAGTGAAAGATACTGTAGAAGTAGTGAATGAGAGGAAGTGGAATTGGTAAGAAAAATTAACTTGAAAAAAAAAATGGACCATGAGAGAAGTGTGTTGCTGAGAGGACGCCGAGAGATGAGAAGCGTGAAACAGGGAAACCAGACAGAAGGTGGAAAAGAGATAGAGAAGTTTGTAGGAGGGACGTGGCAGAGGTTAGCGCTTTCGTGTGAGTCATGGAGTTTGATGGGAGAGGCTTTGTGCTGCAGTGGACTCGACTGATTGCTATACAAGCACATACAGGAACGTATAAGCATATTTGTGCACAAGTAAATATGCCACACACACATACACACACACACACACACACACACACACAGACACAAATACACACACAAACAGAAACACACAAGCACACAAACATACACACATTTACACACACACACACATATACATACACACACACACACACACACACACACACACACACACACACACACACACACACACACACACACACACACACACACACACACACACACACACTCATTGACAATGATGATAATAACGATAATGATGGTGTTCACAATATCAATGATGATGAAAATTATAACAAACAAGTTTCCTGTGATGTTATGTATCGTTGAGGTCTGCTTGAGGCAGTAATTGCTTTCCTTTACTGAGAGAACAGAAAATCTTGTCCTTCCTCACAGAGGTAAATAAAATGAAGTAATGATGATATTGAACACTGCCTTTGTAGTCTGGAATGTATAGAACGGAGATTATTGTTGTTGCTGTTGTTGTTGATGTTGTTGCTAATGTTGTTGGTTTTTGTTAATGATGATGTTGATGTTTTTATGTTCTTGTTCTTGTTATTCTTGTTGTTTTTGTTCTTGTTATTACTCTTCATGTTGTCGCTGCTGCTGTTGTTATGATTTTATTCAGATTCAGTAAAATGGTACATATTCAGAAATGTATATTGTAGGTATGACTTTCTCATGGGTATAGGAGTACAAAGAATATGAAGATCATTTTATCAAATGATATGTACACTGTTGGCGTAAACTAAAGCGTGCTTGTCTCGTATTTACTTAATTGTATGTTCGAATCCAGCACTTTTCTGATTCCCAGCAGTGGATACTGCTTTCCCTAAGAGTCCAAGCATATAGGGCAAAGGTGATTGCTTCGGCCGTAGATACATGTTTTCTAGGTGACTTATGTAACATAACCTAAGATCAGGTGATTTACTGGAGAACCTTGCGTGAGGTCAAGAAAGACATATTTTGGAAATTACATTATTTGCAGCAAGACATGTGACCGGGTGGTGTAGGCATTAACATGTTTTTCTTCTAAGATAACACTAATAAAAAAAACAAAAGCAACGCTTTTTCAATTCATTTGATTGTTAGTAAGATGTTTAAGTACATCTAAGTATTCAACATTTGATTAAATCTAACAATTGAATTAGATTTAGTAATTTAATGTATCGAACATACCAAAATGAATACTTTGTCTCCTTAAACTTGTTCTTGAGTCTGTTTATTCCCACTGCACGTAATAACAATCTTTACAAGGTGACTTGTAAATACTTGGCCTGTTTTTCATTTCTATGTCTTTGGTTGTTATTAACCACATTTTTTCAGATTATACTGAGATAGTTAGAGATTATGCCAATTTGGTTCTTGATAAGTGCTTTAGTCAATGAAAATATGAACTCATTGTCGAATGACTTTTTTTTTTATTTGAATCCTTGTGTTACCGTCCATTTCTCAATACATTTAATCTAGAGGCAATCTAAAACGTTAGATGATTAGGAATTACAAGGAAGGAAACATATAAATCATATCGTAATGTTATAGAAAATTCCTGGAATATTTATTTTCTCTATTTCTATCTTCGTATTCGTTTTCTTTTTATAGAACTGGATGCATCTGTTCGCCATCGTAAACAACTAAATAACGTAATTTCTCTTGAAGAGGTAAGAGAGTCAGAGAACTACTGTACACGCGACGCGCGACAGTGGCGCGAGATGATATTGTCCAAAAGGGCAGAAACGCCGGAAACTACAGACCATAACAACAAGAGCTTATTACAAGGAGGTCACGCCTAGTCCAATTTGTCCTTCTGGTGGAGACTGATCTCAGTTTCTCCCGTAACTAAGCCACACTAAATACAAAGAATAACAAGGTAGACACGGAGAGGAACACATATAAAAGGGCAGAAACGCCGGGAACTACAGACCATAACAACAAGAGCATATTACAAGGTGGTCACGCCTAGTCCAATTTGTCCTTCTGGTGGAGACTGATCTCAGTTTCTCCCGTAACTAAGCCACACTAAATACAAAGAATAACAAGGTAGACACGCAGAGGAACACATATAAAAGGGCAGAAACGCCGGAAACTACAGACCATAACAACAAGAACACATTACAAGGTGGTCACGCTTAGTCCAATTTGTCCTTCTGGTGGAAACTGATTTCAGTTTCTCCCGTAACTAAGCCACACTAAATACAAAGAATAACAAGGTAGACACGCAGAGGAACACATATTGTTGTGCACAAATTCATTATTCAAATAACTGCAGGCATCCACCCACACTCGAAGTTCAGGTGCCTGAGGTGGTAGTAGCTAATACTCGTATTACAAGAACTTCATTTGTTAATGGATATTGAATATCCAGTCCCAATTTCAGGGGGTCTGAAGCCTGCAGGGTCAGCATTAAAAGGATGAAGATGTTATATTGTTGCTGTTGTTATATTGTATTGTATCTACGTCATTCAGACTTGTGTCGATTCAGAGCTGCCTCTGATTAGGAAGAAAAGGAGGTGGATGATAAGTAGCAGGAGGAAAGGAAAGAGAAACAAGGGAGGGGGGGGTCAAGGAAAAAGGGAGAGAGGGGAGAAGGGAAGCTAATTGGGGGGGAAGCGGTAGAGATCTATAGGGATTTAGGAAGATATATGGGTGGGATGGGGGGGAAGGGGGGGAATAAGGAGTAGATGGACTGGGTAGTTGTAATAGGATAGTGAGTAAGATAGGGGAGGTGGAGGTAGGGAATGGGAGGAGAGCGGAGCAGAAGGGAAGGGAGGGGAGAACGAAGAAGGAAGAAATGTAGAAAGGAGAAGAAATGAGAGAAAATGTTAGGGAAAGGGTTACGAAGGGAAGAGAGGAAAGGGAAATGGAAGAGAAAGGAGAGGAAGAGAGAGGAAGGAAGAAGTAAGGGAAAAAGAGTAGAATAGAGGAACACTGGAGAAAATGGTGGATAAAGGAGTAGAAACGAAGGAAGGGAAATAGCCGCAAGGGGAGAATAGAAGAGTGGATGGGAAAGGAGAGGGAGATGAGGAAAAATATTACGAAAAGAAAAAAATGAAGAGAAGGGAAAAGGAGAGGAGGAGGGGGCCAGAGGGAAGGGGAGGGAAAGGAAGGGTAAGAGAAAGGGGGAGGGGAGGGTAAGTATAGGAGGGGAAACAAGAAAGGGAAGGGAAGGGAGAGTTGGAGAAGGATTACGAGTGGAGATGAGAGAAGATGAAGTAAGGGTAATGAGAAGGACTGAGATGAGGTAAGGTCACTGGGAAGGACTGAGAAGAGGTAAGGACAGAAGAGAGGAAGAAGAGAAGAATAAAGGGGAGGGAAATTGAGTGGAGGGGAGGGAGAGGTAGAGAAGAATTACGAGAGGAGAGGAAGTGAAGGGAAGGGTTGTGAAGAAAGGAGGAGAGAAGGGGAGGGAAGCTTTGAGAAGACCAGAAAAGGTAAGGGGGAGGGAAAGGGGAAGACGGGGAAGGGGAAGACGGGGAAGGGGGGTTATAATCAAGATATAGGAGTGACTACTATGAGGTGATTGTTGGTTTAGAGACAAAACGATATTCAAGTCAAGTAAGTAGATAGTCACTGGGTCTGTCTTCGTTTACTCCCCCTCCACCTTTTCCCTCCCTCATCCCTTTCCCGATGCTACCAGAGAGATGAATATATTGAAAATAACTGAGTATTCCTTTGTTTCAGCTTAACATGTTAAAAAAAAAATCTTGATTAAAAACGAGTTTGTAAGATTACTTCAAAGGTGTTACAGGATACACTATGTAAGGACAAAGCCTTTTTGTAAGTATTCATACGTGTTTTGTTAAGGTTCTGTCTAGCAAAGAGTCGTTTACTAGAAATAACGATTATATTTACAAATAATATTTCTTCTTACACATATTTTCTTTACTTATTTATTTTATATAATCAGTAGATCCTTGAATTTGGGAGAATATAACTGATTCAGTATAACGTCACGAACATCCTCATCAGTAGGCTAGAACAGTGCCCCTTACAGAAAACTTTGTAATGTGGCATTTAAGGTACCATGCCCTTGGTCCAACTCACTAGCAGCAGCGCTCGAATCGCCGTCACATCGACCTTCGTTGACGCTCTATCCCGCTGTACCAGCATACATCCTCAGAATATAACTAGTTACATACTATTTTCAATAGACGGATGTACTGTGTCTTGCTGCTTTGCTTCTGACCCGGGCATTGGGCGCGAGACAGGGATAACCCTTCATCCACGATGATTTAAGAGGAAATGGAAACAGACAACGTAAGGGTGCATCCATTGGCAGGATTTCCCCCTTGCAGGTATAAATATATATATATATATATATATATATATATACATATGTATACATATATATACATATATATATATGAATATAGAGATAGATAGATAGATAGATAGACAGATAGATATATAGATACATAGATCCATAGAGAGACAGATAGAGAGATAGATAGATAAAGATAAATATATAGGTTGATATATAGTTGGAGAGTTATTTCACAGCTGACTGTTTTGGGTCTCAATTTTATACAATAAATCCAAGCTGAATGTACATGAGCTTTAAATTATTGTAATGCACATGAAGTGCATAAAGACAAGATGACGCTTGGATAGTACAGACAGATAGGATCGAGTAACATCATTTATTACATTATCAAGAAAGAGCTGAATAACAGGAGATATAAGCAGTTATGAATTAATGACAGAGTATACTAGGGTCTTGTCTAGATTTCCAGATAAACAGTGACATATCGTTCCGGTCTAGGTTGTTCTTAGAAAGTGAAAGTAAGTGTTGGAAAACTTGCATCTCAAACTGTTTTAGACAAGGGAGTTGCTCATCCACAGCAACTCGATTATATCATTGTTTTGAAGAAATGACTAGTAAATGTCAAAAAAAGTTTGTTCTGTTGAGCTACCTTACGAACACATACTTATCCAAAATGAATAGTTTATGTTACTATTTTGGGGCAATGACAAGTATCTTATCATTTGCAGATGTCAAACAAGTTTATTGAGTTCCTCCACCCCCCCCACAAACACACACACACACACACACACACACACACACACACACACACACACACACACACACACACACACACACACACACACACACACACACACACACACACACACACACACACATACACACACACACACACACACACACACACACACACACACACACACGCCTACACGCCCGTCGGGACTAGAAAATCGATCTCTTTATTGTTGTAACAATGCTTCTATCAAATCAATTTAAATGGAAAACGACTCCTTTTGTTTGCTAGCCTACATCAGATGACGAAAACGTCGGGTAATTGATATAAATTTCCTAACTTTCAAGACGGTCTCTTCTTCAAGAGGAAGTATAGATAATACAGACGAATGAAGCCTTGAACTTGAAGGTCAGTTTATATGGAGAGAGAGAGAGAGAGAGAGAAAGAGAAGTATCGACCGACAATATCATTACCTTTTTACAAAATAATAGAAACCTTCAAACAGATATTCACCATCTCTTTGTTGTTTAAGGTACGAACTGTGGTAGGCAGAAGAAAACACCTATCCATAATTAAAATATCATTACTTGCTACAAGACCTTTCTTGTTAATCATCAGCAAATGTGTCCTGGTACATCTTATCAGATATACCAGATGGAGCGTAATAGTCCCCCTTCTGGACAACGGACAAATGACCGCCTCGATCAGTGACCCGTTAAGAGCTCCGGCAGTCGTCCCTTATCGTCATTAATTGGCTTTCATTTGTTGACCACTACAGTAACACATTAATCACCTGTTATCTCTTGCATCCCTTCGACGTAAGAACCATTCAAGACCAGACGCACACAGTGTATTGGAGTTGTGATGGAAAAATGTGTATAAAATGTTTTTTGGCAACCGCGGATAAAATGGGTGGATATTTAATTGAGTGAATGATGAGTGGTTCATGTCTCCTACGTACACCCACAAACTTATATAAGTGAGCACACGCACACACACACACACACACACACACACACACACACACACACACACACACACACACACACACACACACACACACACACACACACACACACACACACACACACACACACACACACACACACACACACACACACACACACACACACACGCACACACACACACGCACATATACACTTTGTGTTCTTATTGTATCTGATTCTGGGTTGTTTGTTTAGACCTCGTTTAACAATGGAAGTCTTAATGATTAACTCAATAATGTTCTGTCTGAGAAAGGAGACCTTCACTAAGGTGGAACAACCTTGCTTCTTCAAGAGAATTTAGATTTTTTCTTTTTATACTTTTTTATAATTTCTACCTTATAGAGTATCAACTCTCATTCATTTTATTCTATCTCCAACTGATTCTATTCCTCTTAGTGAAAGCCCTTGTTTTTAGAGAAATAACGCTTTTGTTTATGAAAAATTGAGTTCTGGAACTCAAAAAAAAAAGAAAAGAAAAAGTCCGCTGGTCATAAACACAAAGAGGCATTCAGGCGATGTGTTCTGAAACGGTCAGTTGTGGTTATTTCCTCTAAAAGAATGAGAATGAGACTACGCTAGGAGCTTCAGCTTACAGATTTGGAGGCAAAATTAGACGAAAGACCTGTAGATCAGATGTGGGAAATATTTCAAAATACGCTCACTAAGATGATTCAAACTTACATTCCTTTTAAGGACAGACGTCCCCCAAATCAGGCTCACCCAAAGTGGCTCGACAAAGAAACTGAAAAAAGTATTGCTAAAAAGAGACAGGCTTATAAGAAATATAAGTACTCGGGTGCATCTAATGACTATGAAAATTATGTATCGATACAGAGAGATTTAAAAAAGACAATCAGAAAAAGAAAACGACAATACGAAATGAACATCGCTGATAAATCCAAAGAGAATCCCAAAGAATTCTATAGTTACATTAGAGATAAAAAGGTTGTTAGGAATCACATTGGTCTATTATTATCTACTGACGGTCAACTTAAATATTCAAATGAAGGAATGTGTAATATTCTAAACAATTATTTTAGCTCGGTATTCGTAAACGAAACACCTCAAAGTGAACTCCAAACTGAAACCTGTGAAAAGTCTAGGGTAAACTTACTCACTACGGTAAATATAACAAAAGAAAAAATTAAAAAGTGTATAGATAAACTCAAAGTTAATAAAACACCAGGGCCTGACGGTTGGCATCCAAGAATCTTAAAGGAAATGAAAAATGAGATTGTTGTTCCATTAGAAGTTATTTTCAAGAAATCCATCATATCCGGAGATGTCCCAAGAGAATGGAAGCTAGCTAACGTTACTCCCATATTCAAAAAACGTGAAAAAAAAGAAACCAAATAACTATAGGCCTATAAGTTTGACTTCATGGGTAGGAAAAAAATGGAAACTATAATCAGAGATGCTATCGAACATCATTTAGAAAGTAACTGTTTGATAAATGATAGCCAGCATGGTTTCAGAGAGAAACGTTCTTGCGTGACTAACTTACTCGAATTCTACAATACAATTATCTCGAATTATGACAAAAGAAACAATATAGATTTAATATATCTAGATTTTGCAAAATCTTTTGATACCGTCCGCCACGAAAGACTACTTACTAAATTAGCTTCACACGGAATGAATGGTAGCCTATTAAGATGGACTAGTAATTGGTTGAATGATCAAAATCAGAGAGTTGTTTTAAATGGATTTTTTTTTTTTAGATGGAAATATGTTACGAGTGGAGTTCCTCTGGGTTCCGTCCTTGGGCTACTTCTATTCATAGTATATATGAATGATATAGACCATGGACTAAAATCTACTGTTTCCAAATTTGCTGATAATGCAAAACTGTGCGGAGTGGCAAATGATAACTTTAACTAATTAGATATTCAAGAAGATTTAGATCAATTACAGCAATGGTCTGAGAAGTGGCTAATAAAATTTAACACAAGTAAATGCAAGGTAATGCACATAGGTAAAAATAATAGTAAGTTATTTGGAAATTCGTTAACAAAAGTGGATAGTGAAAAAGATCTCGGCGTAATTATCAGTAACGATATCAAATCATTCAAGCAGTGTATTTCAGCCTCTGAGAAAGTAAATAGAATTCTAGGACTGATTGTGCGATCTTTTGATTTCAAAAGTCCATCACTCATTAACAAGCTATATAAATCGTTAGTTCGTCCACATTTGGAATATGCTGTTTCCGTATGGTCACCGAATCTCATTAAAGACATTGACAGACTGAAAAAAGTACAACGGCGAGCCACAAAACTGATTCAAAATGTAAAAAATAAATCATACGAAAATCGACTAAAAATATTAATCTGTTTTCCCTAAAAAGACGTAGACTCAGAGATGACTTGATACAGGTTAAGATTTTAAAGGGAATTGATAACATCAAAGTGACAAAAGTTTCACACTGAATGAGAATCCGACAAGAAACAACGGTCTCAAAATTTCTGGGAATAGATTTCATTTGGAAGTGGGTAGAAACAATTTCGCCAACCGTGTAGTTAATGAATGGAGTAAACTTCCTGCACAGGTAGTGCAATGTAGTTCAGTTCGAAGCTTTAAAAATCATTTAGATAAACACCGAAACAAGATGCTATAAGGATTATAATTTATTTCATATTATTTGTTTTTGTTTTGTTATCATTTGTCTGTTTGTTTATTATCTAACTATACCTATGCATTTATTTATGTATTTTATTTGTTATTTACATTATTATATTTTTTATTTATCATTCTATTATTATTATTATTTTTCTTTTGCATCCGACCTAGATATGGACCAAAAGGTCTCCTGTCGGCATGCTCCGCCTTTGTAATCCTTTGTAATCCTTTGAGTGAGAGCGAGTAAGTGTGTGAGTGAGAGTGAATATGAGAGTTAGAGAGACTGAATGTGAGAGTGATAGTGAGAGTAAAATTAAATGTGGGAGTAAGATTTAGAGAGAGAATGACAGTGAGTGATACTGCTGGAATAGTAAAATAAATAAATAAAAATAAATAAATAAAATAAAATAGAATAAACGACAGTGACAGTATCAGTGAGAGTTACATTAAGCGAGAACGAAAACAGAACCAAGAAAAATTCAGTCTCGCATAGCCTTAAAGTGGTTAATATCCTGTTTTGAGTTTGTTTACATTTGACTCATTACTTTGATCAGAATTCGTATGTGCTGCCATGTCAACCCTGAAGCCTTTGACTATAATCGTCTCATCTCCCTTTCTCTCCATTATCCCCCCCCCCCCCGGTCCATTTATTGGCTTCATCATCTTTAACTGGGAATATAAGCCTCCGGGCTGGTCGCTCTACTCACGTGACGACATCAATCCCCGCAGTTCCTCCAAGCGAGTTCCCATTCAGCCAACCTTCCCTCTCTCTGCATCTCCCTTTGCTTACCCCCAATAAAGGTTGTCTTTTGAGATCACCATGTCAGTGGGACCAACACCAGGGAAGTGAGCAATCTGGGTATTCATTTGCCGATAGAGCCAAAATCCTCCATGTAACGTTTTGCTTGGAATTTGGTTATATTTGGTCTTGAATAAAGACAAACATTCCATTTAACGACAGACGATTTCAATCAGCTAAATAAAACCTTTGGAAGAAATGGGCTGAGATAGAAGAATAAGAATAAAAGTAAGAAGTAGGTGACGTTTTGCTTGAAATTTGGTTATGTTTGGTCTTGAATAAAGGTGCACATTCCATTTAACGCCAGACGATTTCAATCAGCTAAATAAAATCTTTCGAAGAAGTGGGCTGAGGTATAAGAATAAGAATAAAAGTAAGAAGTAGGTGAGGGGCATACGCCAGGAGGCGCGTAGCTCTGGCCGAAGCAGAAATCTTTTCCCTCTTAAGCGTTTTATGGACTGTAGGAGTAACAGACCTGCTTGCGATCAAAATGAAATCCAGGACTCAAACTCGCATCAAGGAGTATGCGAGACTCCACAGACTTCCAATTTCGACACCAGTAACACTGAATGGACTAAAGAAAAGATATGTATCTGATAAATAATGAATCTATCTTTCACGACCAAATCGAATCGTGGCAACTGGATTGCTAAGCCAGTCTCTTGCCACTGTTCAAGCAAAGGTTAAATGTTAAGATTCCAATCCTTTTGACCCCTTAGTGATACAGCTGGTAAGAGGCTTGCTTCTAATTTAGTATACCTGCGTTCGATATTTGGTAGTAACAGAGTGATTATCTGTATGGTATCATTGTATACGAGTGATTTGTACTTCACTTCATAACACTTACACTAACATCACTTCCATCTGTACACCGTATAATTGCAACTTTGGTAATCCTACCGAAACATCATCTGATCCACATCGACCACCTGAGAGTTGCTCGTAGAACCTACCCAAGCCTTTCGCACCGGGTTCACTGGCTTCGTAAGCCAACGGGCTGACCGGCTGGTGAGCCCGTCTCACCGGCTTGGCGGCCTAGTGAACCGACATATCACTCCAAGGATCAGTCGTATTTGAGAGTAGAGGAGCACTTGATGTCAGAGGGGAGAGATTAAGAGGAGGGAGGAGGAGGAGGGGGATGAAGAGGGGAAGGGGGAAGGGGGGAAGGGAGGCGTTGATTAGACTAATGGGAATTGGATAAGTGGACCTAGGAGGGGGAGTAGTGGAGGAGGAAAGATGGAGAAAGAGGTGGGAAGAGGGGAGAGAGAGGAATGACTCAGTCTAGGGAAATATTAGGGGGAACAAGATAAGTGGAGGCGAAGGAAGAGGAAGAACTGGAAGAGGAGGAAGAGAGGAGAAATAGGAAGAGGCATAAACAAAGGCAGTGACAGAAAAGACACTACCTATCACGTTTTACTCCAGCTCAAGAGTTCCTTAACACATCCAAAATATCTTGAAAAAAAAAATTGATGAATGAATCCATTTTCAATATTGACTGATTATGAAAATTATTTACATACATTACATGTTCTCAGCCTGTTTATCCTCAGATGGTAATTTCATATTTCTTAGACCTCCATACAATTTTGTGTATCTGGAGGACTGAATAAGACAATAATCATTCAAATCGATACAAGACTTAATAACACAACAGTCCTTAACCAGAAGGAAATTATTAACCAACTACAGGACGTTAAAATGTAATTAGGATATACAAGGGAACAATTATGTATTGCCTCCAATTAAGGGGAGAGAGGGCTGGGAGTCGGTCTAATTAGGGGAAAATTGGGATTGGTAGACACACGTTGTGGGACACAGGACAAGTTACCAATGATTGACAATGATGGGACGAGAGGAAAAGTGATGGTGTTAATGGATAAATGAGTGGAAGAAGAAAGAGGAGGAGGAATAGAAGGAAAAGGGGAGAATGAAGGGGAAGAGGAGTATAAGAGGAATGGAGAAAGAAGAGAGAGAAATATATATTGGATTTTGTGTGCTCGTGTGTAATATGTTTTCTACGTAGAAATATAGTATGATAGATGAGTTTATGCCAAAGGTTATATGTACTTATAGAAAGCATGTGAGTATGTGTGTATATACAAGTAAGTTTTTGGATGTATTCAAGTATTTACATATGTATAGTAGATGAAATATACATCTTATAAATAAGAAATATGTATTTATGTATGTATTCGTGTATTGTATACTTGTATATGTGTATATATGTATGTATGTATATATGTATGTACGTATACGAGTATATGTAAGTACGTACGTACGCACGTACATATGTATGTACAGTATGTGTGTATGTATGTATGTATGTATGTATGTATGTATGCATGTATGTATGTATGTATGTATGTATGTATGTATGTATGTATGTATGTATGTATGTATGTATGTATGTATGTATGTATGTATGTATGTATGTATGTACGCACGTACGCAAGTACATATGTATGTATGTATGTATGTATGTACGCACGTACGCAAGTACATATGTATGTATGTATGTATGTATGTATGTATGTATGTGTGTGTATGTATGTATGTATGTATGTATGTATGTATGTATGTATGTATGTATGTATTTATGTATGTATGTATGAATGTATGTATGTATGTATGAATGTATGTATGTATGTATGTATGTATGTATGTATGTATGTATGTATGTATGTATGTATGTATGTATGTATGTATGTATGTATGTATGTATGCATGCATGTATGTATGTATGTATGAATGTACGCACGTACGCACGTACATATGTATGTATGTATGTATGTATGTATGTATGTATGTATGTATGTATGTATGTATGTAATGTATGTATGTATGTATGTATGTATGTATGTATGTATGTATGTATGTATGTATGTATGTATGTATGTATGTATGTATGTATGTATGTATGTATGTATGTATATATGCATATATGTATGTATGTATGTATGTATGTATGTATGTATGTATGTATGTATGTATGTATGTATGTATGTATGTATGTATGTATGTATGTATTTATGTATGTATGTACCGGTATGTATGTATATATATGTATATGTATGTATGTATGTATGTGTGTGCATACATGTATATGTACGAATATGTACATATGTATGTTTAACCTATACATACAGTGTATTTGCATCTATATATATATATATATATATATATATATATATATGTATATATGTATATACACATATGTATGTATGTATACATGTATGTATGTATATATGTATGTATGTATGTATGTATGTATGTATGTATGTATGTATGTATGTATGTATGTATGTATGTATGTATGTATATATGTATGTATGTATGTATGTATGTATGTATGTATGTATGTATGTATGTATGTATGTATGTATGTATGTATGTATGTATGTATGTATGTATGTATGTATGTATGTATGTATGTATGTATGTATGTATGTATGTATGTATGTATGTATGTATGGATACAAACAAATATGTAAACAGAACAATAAGTATGTTACTAAATAGACGAATGAATGAAAATGCACGTAATAAATGTATATGCTATTATAGATACATATAAAGTTAATTAATAAATCATTAAGTTAGTAAATTGTTCCAACCTCTGAGTTAGACTTTAATGCACAAAAAAGGAGCATTAGAGGTTTTGAGAATAAATGAAAAAAAGGAAAAATAGAATCATTGTTTATATTATATGCAGTTACATTACTATTGCCCCTTTTCATAAATATACGTCAAAATGTATACATGAATCATGTGTGCTACTCAGTGGACGCCGCAAAATGGGAAACGTTGAAGAGGAAGACCAGACAGAAGATCGAGAGATGAGAAAGAGAAGTTTGCAGGAGTGATGTGGCAGATGTTGGCACAGTCGTGCGAGTCGTAGAATGGTATGGGAGAGGTCTTTGTCCAGCGGTGAAATCGAAATGGCTGATTGATTGCTACATAGAATTATACGCGAGTGTGTGGATGGCAGTGAGATCATCAGAATCCCTTTGCCAGCATTGCGGTGGGAGAACCGACTTCTGCCGTCCTGAAAAGAAAGTCTAGACCAGGGTTTCTCAACCTTTTTAGCCATATCGCCCCCTTTTTCAATTAAAAAAAAATGGATGACCCCCCTTAATTGGGAAATAATAATAAAAATCATTGCAACAATGATAAACAACTAATTTAAAATGTTTTACTCACGTGGGGTTTTAGTGAGATCCTTGGGCCTGGCTGGTGGTTCGCTACTAGCTCTTTTATATCAGGCTTAAAATTTGTCAGTTAGAAGCAATACCTGTGACGTTTCCCCCCCACCCCCCAACCCCCAACCCCCCGAGCTCAAAAATCGTCCCCTGGGGGGTGATATCGCCCCCGTTGAGTATGACTGGTCTAGACGAATCTCTCTTTTCGATTAATATAATCATATATTTTTTTTTGTAAATTGACTACATAGTTCCATTATTTCAAGACCTATTGTTACCATGAGAATAATGACGCCATTCAGTATGATGTGAACATACTCAAGATAAAAAGAAATAGAGCATAAATATTGTATGAGTATTAAATGTAATGGAAGACATCTGAGAAATCGGTAAGGGTATTAGAACTGCCGCAGGTCTAGCTTCATGCCTTATGAACTTCACGATGTTTGCTCTCTCTCTCTCTCTCTCTCTCTCTCTCTCTCTCTCTCTCTCTCTCTCTCTCTCTCTCTCTCTCTCTCTCTCTCTCTCTCTCTCTCTCTCTCTCTCTCTCTCTCTCTCTCTCTCTTTCTTTCTCTCTCTCTCTTTTTTCTAGGATCCGAGTTATAAATTCAATTAAATAAGGTCCTGAAAGGCTTTGAATAGAAGAGCACAATGTTTGAGCGAGAACGACATGACGTCATCGATGTAAACAATTCACACCAGACGCCATTCAAAGAACGAGAGAGAAATTGAGGGACAAATCTGAAAACGCCCTCAGTATAAAGCTTGATGTCCTCATTTCTTTATGTATTTATATTATCTATTTATCTATTTCATTTTCTACATATCTTTCAGAAAATCTCTGCAGATGATTATATTTACTGAAGGTGGAAGGGGACTCAGTTTACCTTGTTGACGACATCATTTCTCTTTAAAGTAAAATATATTAATATTTTGAAATGCGTGATTGTCCCTGAGGCCTTGTCATTAGTCAAATGGAGAGAAACACAACAGCACGTGGAAAAGCTTATGCCAACAGACTATCAATTATATTTTCAGAAAATAATATTTGTGTCCCAGATTCCACTAATATTTCTGGAGGCCCATAAAGTCAATTAAAGTTTCTTTGACTTTGAATATTGGGATTCCGTTAATTTACACTACATCAGACTAATTGTGGACAAAGGTGAATAAGTGAGATGTTCAAAATATGATGGTTATCTCAGGGTGAATGGGAGTGTGAAGTTTAAGAAAGAAAGCGGAGATTTTCTAGTATTTGTTGACTCTGTGGTGGTGAATAGAGGATTGTAGGTTGAGGATGGGTTGAGTAAATGTCTGTGTAGAATGAATATAATTCTGAGTAATAGGTCATCTAAGGTAAATGCAGAGAGCGTGATGCATAAAGGAGTGATTGCAGCCACGATGTTCAATAAAGCTGAGATTTGGAACACAAGAGATGCAGAGAGGAAAGGACTGAATATTTTCAAATGATGTGTCTGAGAAATGTAGATAGAATGATGGTTATTGTGAAGGTAACGATGACGGTGACGTTGATGGTGACAGTAATGAAGATTGTGATGACAATGAGGACAATGGTGACAGTGATGATGACGGTGACAATAATGATGATCGTAAGGGTAACGGTAGGGGTGGTCGTTATAATGATGATGATAGTATTGGTAGTGGTGATGAACAGCTTGTCAATTGGAATTTGTGATCAGCTGTCAACACCTATTGATACTCCTGGCTTCGAGGAGGAAGAGCAGGAGGAGGAGAAGGAGGAGGAGGAGGAAGAGTAGGAGGAGGAGGAGGAGGGGAGGATGATGACGACAAGGAGGAGGACGAAGAAGAGGTGGACGACGAGGAGGATGAGGATGATGATGAATAAGAAGAAGAAGAAGAAGAAAAAGAAGAAGAAGAAGAAGAAGAAGAAGAAGAAGAAGAAGAAGAAGAAGAAGAAGAAGAAGAAGAAGAAGAAGAAGAAGAAGAAGAAGAAGAAGAAGAAGAAGAAGAAGAAGAAGAAGAAGAAGAAGAAGAAGAAGAAGAAGAAGAAGAAGAAAAGAAGAAGAAGAAAAGAAGAAGAAGAAAAGAAGAAGAAGAAAAGAAGAAGAAAAGAAGAAGAAGAAAAGAAGAAAAGAAGAAGAAAAGAAGAAGAAGAAGAAGAAGAAGAAGAAGAAGAAGAAGAAGAAGAAGAAGAAGAAGAAGAAGAAGAAGAAGAAGAAGAAGACGAAGAAAAGAAGAAGAAGAAGAAGAAGAAGAAGAAGAAAAGAAGAAGAAAAGAAGAAGAAAAGAAGAAGAAAAGAAGAAGAGAAGAAGAAGAGAAGAAGAAGAAAAGAAGAAGAAAAGAAGAAAAAAAAAGAAGAAAAGAAGAAGAAGAAGAAGAGAAAGAAGAAGAAGAATCCAAATAGATTCTTTAACCTAGTGACCGCTTCTCTCCCTCTTCCCGTCTTCCCTGAACACTCAAAAAAAAAAAAAAAAAAAAAAAAAATCACTCGACATCCGGCTGACGTCATACCTTGGCCACAACCCCTCGTTTCCCTCACCCTAAACCCATTTCCCCTCACTGAAGCTACACGTGTCTGGTCGTGGTCTTCATCCCCTCATCAGGGACCTATGACCCCCCCCCCTCTTGTACTCCCTCTAATCTCCCCTCACTTCCATCCCACTAATATCTCACTCCCCTATCTCGGCTTATCTCTCTTCTTGGAGTCCTATTCTACTTATTTGCTACTCTCCCTTCCATGGACCAATTGTCCTCTTGTTGTGATCTTCCCACCTTCTCATCGGCCCTTCCCTCTCACCCCATTTCTCTCTTAATATCATCCACCCTCTTCCTCATTTCCATTTTCGTTCCTCCTCATCCCTTACTGACTCTCAATTAGAGCCACTATTCAGCCAACAACAGCCTAATCTGGCCACGCACTTTCCCTTTCCTATGTTCACTTTCTGCTTGCCTATTCTATACTCTTTATTCCCTATTTACCATTCCATGTTTCAAACTCACTATTTCCTCTTCACCATACCCTATTCACTTTTCCATATTTTCTGTTCCCTATTCCTCATAATCTATTCCCATTTTCTTATCCCTATATTTTCTGTTCTCCCTACCCTATTTCCTATTTCCTTCTTTCTCTTTTCCTATTATCTACTCCCTATTTCCTATTCCCATACTCTATTCTCTATTCCCTGTTTTTCCTATTCCCAACTCCCTATTTCCTATTCACATACTCTATTAACATTCCGTTTTTTTTTTTTATTCCCTATTTCCTATTTCTTATTCCTATACCCTATTCCCATTTCCTGTTTTCTTTTTCATATACCCTATTCCCTATTAACCATTTCTATTTTCATATTTCCTTTTTCTTATTCCCTATTCCGTATCACCAATTTCT
>NC_134789.1:64417796-64427796 GCF_046742065.1 Oratosquilla oratoria
AAAATGGGGCAGACCCTTTGGGAACAGTGCCTGTCTTGTATCCATCCAGAGGGTGATTACAGAATTCGTATCGAGGCGGAGTCAGTAAGACTGAGTTTAAACAGGAGGGAGGTGGGTAGCAAGGTACTATGCAAGTAAGAGAGTAGGAATGGTTATAATTAGAGAGGTAGGTATGGAGATAGGAAGGTAGAGAGATAGGGAGATAGGAGGTAGGGAGGTCGGGGTAGGGAGTAGGGAGTAGGGAGATAGAAAGGTAGGAAAGTAGGGAGGAAGGTAGGGAGGGAGGGATAGGGTGAGAGGGTGGGATACGGAAGGAATTAAGGAGGAAGGGAGGTAAGTAATGAGTTATGGCGGTAGAGAGGTAGGCAGATAGGGAGGTAAGGAGGGGGGTGGGGTAGGGAAGGAAATAGGGAGGTAGTGAGGTAGGGAGATAGGCAGATAGGGAGGTTGAGAGGCTATGTAGGTTGGTAGGTAGGTAGGTTGGTAGGTAGGTAGGTAGGTAGGTAGGTAGGTAGGTAGGTAGGTAGGTAGGTAGGTAGGTAGGTAGGTAGCCAGGTAGGTAGGTAGGTAGGTAGGTAGGTAGGTAGGTAGGTAGGTAGGTAGGTAGGTAGGTAGGTAGGTAGGGAGGGAGGGAGGGAGGTAGGTAGGTAGGGAGGTAGGTAGGTAGGGAGGTAGGTAGGTAGGTAGGTAGGTAGGTAGGTAGGAAGGCAGAAGGGTAATTCGTGGATGGAGTAGACGGGGCAAAATAGAAGTTAAAAAGTGAATAGGGAAAGACAGGATAAAATAGGTAACAAAGGAAAATTATGAAGGTAAGTGGAAATGGGAAGGCAAAATAACGATAGGGAAAGGTAATAGGAAAGAGAGAAAAGAGGAAAGAAATGAAGAAAAGAAAATTGGAATGAGAAAAGTAGGCATGTGTGGTGAACGAGGAATAGGAAAGAATGATGTGATAAGTAAAGTTCTGGGAGGAAAAAAAAAAAAAAAAAAAAAGCAGAGTGACGCAGAAGGGAACGCGGTCCATAACTATAAAGAACAACGAAGGGTAAAATAGTGAGAGGAACTGTCCTTCACTCCCATGCGGTCCCCCCCCCTCTCATAAGTAAAGCCAACAACGAAGGAACCAGTTTCCTCGACACGTCTAGTAAAACCGTTTTATTTCTAGAAGAATGTCTAGAAATACTCTGGAGCTGACAAGGATATATCCTTACTGCCGTCCGTCTGGTGAGAATATGGGGAAGCGGTGAACGAGGAGGCAAGACGAAAGGAAGGAAGAAGAAGGAAGAAGGAAGAGTCTGAAAGGAAAGAAGAGGGTAAGGAGCAAATGGGTAGGAGGAAAGAAAGAAAAGAAAAAGGGGAAGACGCAAGGAAAGGTAAAGTGAAAGGAGAAATAAAATAAAGGAAAGAACAGAATGAGCACAAAAGGGTGAGAGAGAAGAAAGGGGAGTAGAAGAAGGTGAAGAGCATACGCCAAGAGGCGCTTAACTGTGACAGAACCATCACATTGGTTCTATTGTGCGCTTTAGAGAATGTGTGGACAGGTCACTGTTGGGAATCGGGGAGACGTGAGGAACTAGAAACAGTGACTAAGAAGAGGGTGAGTCCAACATGCTTCCAATTACGCCACACGCGTACAGGAAGAGGGAAGAGGAAGGAGAAGGAGAAAGGTGTAGGAAATAAGGAGAACAAAAGAGGGTGGGTATGGGCATAGGTAAATATGTAGAAACGTGAGAATTTCAACAGTGAAAGAATCAAGGAGAAATAGAGAAAGATGAAAGGGAATAGAGGTAGAGTACAACTATTTTAGTCAAAGTAGGAAATGTTTTCATATTTCTTGGAGTGTCTAGAGAGATTCGCATCATATTTATAGATCAATGTCTGAGATCTAATATTGAACAGATGGTCGGAACTTCATATGACATCTCAACGAAGCTGTCTACCAAAAAAACTCTCAAATCATCTTTGGTAATACCTGAGATCTGAAACTGAATCAAATATCACTGGAACTTCAGTCGAGTTCTATAGAAATTGCCATCCATTGCAACAATCAAATCGGGACCCGGCGAATTTACGAACAACAGTTTACCGAGAACAATTCACTGGTAGTTTCAATTCATCGATATACCAAATTCTTCGAAAATAATAGCTTTCATAGCCGCTATTGATATTGCAAAAACAAGGTAGAATTTTCTTTCGTTGAATTTATCAAGAATAATACAAAATAAACAAGTTGGAATTCTTTAGTGACAGAACTAATAAAACTTAAAACTATAAATTTTTCTTCTTAAAATCAGAGAGCTAGGTTATGGACCGCAAATAATTCTAATCAACGACGTTGTTATATGAATGGTAACTTTCTACAATGATATCTTATCCCTTTAGAAAAGTCACTATATTTTAGATTCTATAAAGTGAAGAAATAAAACATAATATCATTACTTGATAATTCCAGCTAATTCAATGACTTCGTGCTTCAGCAATTTCATACTTGATTAGTGGCAAATTATAAAGAAATAAACTACCATGTTGGTAAAATTTAATAATAAGAGGCATGATGGGCAAACCAGCGAAAAGCCTTGTATACTTGATACTTTGCATTTCTAACGAACGTAAGAAAACACAACATCACTACTAAACAATCCAAACTAATTCGGTGATTTATTGCCTCAGCACTTTCATAGATTGACCATATTTTTTTTTCTCGATGAATTATGTATATCAATAAATTGCACGTGTCGATGAATTGTTATCGGTAAATTGTTGTCGGTGAATTGTCGTCGATGAATTGTCGGTAATCTCGCCGAGACCCCTTCAAATCATCCCTGGGTCTTCAAGAGATGTGCTAAACGTATGACCTTGTAAAAGTTAACCTTGAGGTTTGTGTCAGATATAATTTTGATGGTGCGTCTTTTTCAAACAAACACCAAGACAACAGGAACTCTATTGTAGCCTGTAATGAGACCAATTACTTGAAAACAGGAAATACGAACTTCCTCTCTCTCGTGATGAAGCTGTTGTTGTGAACTTGTGTATCTTAAAGTCGACTTTGGCAGGACATTTATCGTAACCAATAAGATTGATGATTGACAAAGCTGATTCTAGAGATTTTTTAATATCTTAGATTTCATTCGCAAGTTAAACTATGATCTTCAGTTAGGGACAGTGACTTCTAGATTGCATGGCAGTGATGATCTTTGTAGAACGATTACTTCTTCCTCAAGAAATCCAAAATTTCTGTTTGTGTTTATAATTTTTTTTTTTTTTTTTTGCAAACCCAAAGGATCGAGAGGGCATAAATCAGTTGAAAAATCTTATGTGCTTTAGATTGGTCCTTCATTTCAAGTCATATTTGTCAGAGTCAAAACAGAGATAACGGAGGATCTGGTCAAGTGCATAATTTTTTTGTCTTTCTTCAGGAGGATTGCAAGTTTTGAATAAGGGAGAAATCTCTCATTTTGGATCTTGTAGTCTCCTCGTGAGCTCTCTCTATTTCTTGGAGGAGCAGTACCTCCACTCAGATGAAGTTATGGAGGGTCATAATTATTCATTATTTACTCAAGTACAAGGGTCACTATTCATGTGAAAAAAAGCCTTTGGCGTAGGTCACAATCGAACTTGTAGAATGTGCCATTAGACTGAAATGGTTAACTAAAGAACAGTAATTCAAAGTACAGTATTATGAAGGCCTCACTTCGAGTAAATACAGTTGAGCGTCTCCAGTTTGGACGAAATTTCGAAAAATGAGTCTTCTGCAGAAGGGAGGCCATTAAAGGGAGGTTCTTGTGCCAATATCCGGCTCTGACAGTAAAGCCAGTGAGATCGAGAACAAGGATAATTTCCTGCCCATTAGAGAGCGAGGCCATCGCCTCCAGGTTCCCCGTCAGCTTAATTACAAGGTGACCACCTGTCCCTTACCTGGATGATAGGCGCCTAGGGACACTGAGACCAAAGAGAAATGTGCAAGAAAACACAATTCAACCACAATATATGAAAGAACTCTACGTGACTCGTTTGATAAGTCTGGAATTGTTTGTGAATCTTAGGTTTTATATTATTGTTATATTTCGTCTTGGGTATTGCCTGGATGCTATTTTGCAGTAAAATTCTACTCACTAGCATACAACTGATACTTTAGGGTCTATATGAAGCGCCCCTACAAACCAGAGGCACATATGTTTTTGTCTGTGTTAGAGGAAAATATCTACGAATAAAAAAAGGTGGTGAAGGTTAGAGTAAAAGGAGGAGTGGAGGAGGAATGGGGGCGTTTTAAGGAGGGAGTAAGAAGGTGTGCAAAGATAGTGTGTGGAACAAGGAGGATGGGAGGTAATAGAAGGAAGGGTCGTGAGGGGTGGGTGATGAAGGGAAGAAGGTTGTAGAAGAATAGAAACAAACATTCACGGACTAGTTGCAAAGTAGGACAAGAGAAATTTATGAGAAGTACAAAGAAAAAGGAAGAGAACCAAAACATAAAATAAAAGAGGCAAAAAGGAAGGCAGATGCAAAATAGAGAGCAGTATGACAATTTTTTTTTTTAAGTTATAGAAATACTGTATGTTTTGGGAGTAAGATAAGAAAGGAAGGAGAGGTAACTCAAATAGAGAGGGAAAGGTGAGGGTGCAGACGGAAAAGTGATAATGGAAAAGGAGGCGGTAAGGAGAAGATGGGGAAGCATTTTAGGGAGCTCCTAGATATGGAGGAAGATAGAAAGGGAGTGGTGGTAGCAGAAAACGGCAGTAGTGAATGAGGGAAATAAAAATCGATAAGTAAAGATAAGGTGCACGTAGTTATTAAAATGATGAGAGTAGGTAAGTCACCTGGTTACATGTGTGTCATGCAAAGTGTCTGAAGAAGGGAGGCACAGTAATGGACTGGCTAATGACGATATTTAATATGTGTCTAAGGGTGGGTAGAGTGCCGGAATACTGGAGGAGCGCCTATATAGTTCTGTTTTACAAGGGAAAGTAAAACAAATGCGAGTTTATTAGTTTCAGAGGGATCAGTTTGTTAAATGTAGTTGGGAAGACTTATGGGAGGGTTTTGATTGAGAGGATTAGGAGAGGAACAGAAGGAGTAATTGGTGAGGAACAGTGTGGGTTTAGGACAGGTAGGGGCTGCGTAGATCAGATTTTTGTTGTAAGGCAGATATATGAGAAAGCTTTAGGAAAAAGTTAAGGATGTTTTTTGGGGGCTTTTATGGATTTGAAAAAGGCTTATAACAGGGTATACAGGAAAGCACTGTGAGAGGTTTTGCAGATATATGGGATCGGGGAAAGCTGTAAAGTGCAGTCAAGAGATTTTACGAGAGTTGTTGAGCCTGTGTTAGCATGGGGAGTGGAGAGAGTGAGTGATTTGAGGTAAAGGTGGAAGTGCGTCATTGCCGTGTCATGTCGCCATGACTGTTCACGGTGTATATGGATGAGTTTGCAGTGGACAGGTAACTGGAGATGGTTGAAGAAAATGGAGAAAAGTGGGAAGGGAGCCAATTACTTTTTGCTGACGACACTGCGTTTGTGGCAGGGTCAGAGGGGAATTACGGGGGTTAGTGACGGAGTTTGGAAATGTATGCTAGAGGAGATAGTTGAAGTTAAATGTGGGTAAAAGTAAGGTGATGAGATGTACAAAGGGAGAGACTGGCATCAATTTGGAATTAAGTTTTTAAGGGTAGAGGCTAGAGTAAGTGGATAGTTTTAGGTACTTCAGGTCGCGTGTATCTGGAAAGGGAGGAGTGGAGGAGGTGGAAGTAAATTGTATATTGAGAGAACCAATTAAATGCCTTAGGGAATTAAAAAGTATAATGAGAAATAGGCATTTGGAGATAAATGCAAAGAGAATTTATATGAAGGGGTGATTGTTTCGACAGTACTGTATGAGGTAGAGCTATGAAATTTAAGAGAAGCAGAGATGAAAATTTTAAATATGTTTGAGATGAAATGTCTAAGAAGGATGGTAAGGGTTACAGGGTTGGACTGAGAAGAGAGATGAGGAGGTGAGGAGGAGAGCGGGGTGGAAAAGGAGTTGGGAGATAGACCTGATGAAAACGTATTGGAGTGGTTTGGACACTTGGAAAGAATGAGTGAAGAAGATTTAGCAAAGGAGATGTGGAGGGCAGAGATAGGTGGAGTGAGCATGAGGGGACGACCAAGGATGAGATGGATGGATGGGGTGAAAGGTGCGTGGAGCAAGGAATGGAGAAGGCAAGAGACTAAGGTGAGTGAAGAATGGCTGTGTATAATTGCTATTGTGATGCAAGGAAGAAAGGGGTAAGGGGAGGGTGTGGTAGGGAGGGGTTATGTGTGAATGATATTTCGACATAGCCCGAAAGGATTTCTCCCCGTCTTTTATTTTTCTTCATGAGGGGACGGAGAGAGGGGTCACTGATTAAGTGAAACGGCCTTGTTGTGGATATGCAGTGGGCGAGATACAAGAGTAACCCGTCATCCATGAGTAGCTAAGATGAGAGGGAGGCAAGGGTGGTGGATGGGAGTGGAATGGGTGGAAATGGCTACATGCCTTTTGACTTTGGCTACCTCCCTAGTAAGAAGGAAAAAACCCTCGGTGTATAAATAGATAGTTACATTTCGTCAATCTCAGTTGTCCTAAACTTCTTCCCGTTCCCAAAGGATAACAAAGGTCATAGTTCTAATTATACTGGCCATTTCCTTCCAAATTTACACTGCAATTCTTCACGCAATAATGAATGAAATCAATTCGATGATGAAATGTGATAAGTATCAGATCTGACAATGATGATTCAAACAGCTTTTCGTGACGCATATGATCCTTATGTAATGTTCTTCATCGGACTCCTGGAAATCACGTATCAACCATGAATAAAATCACTAAGCACCCATTAAGTCTCACTAACTCTTGTTTTGTGTACCCCAACGTGGGAGACTCCGCCTCCTTCTATCACAGAGGGAGGTGGGGGGTCAGGGATCTCCCCTAGGCAGAGAGAAACCGAAGTTACATTATGAAGGAAAGGTTCTTGCTTCTATGCATACTTGGATAACGCCTAATCTACCCAATCATTACTGACAACATTTCTCTATGAAATTCTAAACTATTCGTTATTATATATGTGCATATAAATGTTAAGATGATGTAACGCTTTCTTGAGGGGTAAACAAGTTCTTATATACTTTTCTATATATGAATCCTAGAAATACCACATCCAGCGTATAAATGATTGTTAAGAACGGTGAATATATATATATATATATATATATATATATATATATATATATATATATGTATATATATATATATATATACAAAAACACATATACAAACACATAAACAACAACAAAAATTGTGTCCTTTCGTTGGCCGACTGAAATCTACTATTGCTGCACAAAGAAAGTTAAGAATTGAACACAATAAAAAACCACCTCGTAGGAACACTATTGTCTCTTTAAATTTTTTCATCCATTTGGCAATTATGTTCCTATGAGGGGGTTCTTTATTGTATTCAATTCTAAACTTTTTTTGTACATCAACAGTAGATTTCAGTTCAGCCAACCAAAGGACACGCTTTACTTTTTCCTCAGTCGAAGCCATAGTCAAAAAAGGATTCTAATTTTTTTTTAACTGAAAAAGTTTAAATATTTTTTTTACTGTTTGTTGATTTATCTATCTACTTATTTTCTATCTAATCTTATCCCTCTATTTATTTATCTAGTTCTCTCTTTTTTTTCTTATCTATTTATTCATTTACTTATCTATATTTTCCATTTTTATTTATATATTTTTCTAGCCATCTTTAGGTAACATTATTAAGCAAGAGAATTACCTAAACTTAAAAACAAGATGAGATAAAGACTATCTTGTGGAATAATTAGCACCTCGTATTGGGTACTGACGACACGAATTTAAAGAAGTTTTGTAACACCCCGACGGACCAGAGACCTGCAGCCTTATTTTATGGTTGGACCTTGATCTCCACTTAAAAAAGAATCCTGATCCTTTTTTATCATGTGTCATTTCTTTTTTCATCCCATCTATAACTCTATCTCTTCAGTACGATTATTGTTCTAGAGAACAAAGGCGCTGGATATCGCTAACATACTTCTCTGAAATGTGTTAAAAAAAAAAGGGATAGAAATGACGCTTAATCGTAAAACACGTATATATTTTTTAATGTCGTTCCAAATTCTAACCCGGAAGACCAGTCAGTTTTCTTTAATCTGTATCGTGTTTTCTTTTTTATTATTATTATTGCCGTCACAATTGCTATATGGAAGGAGTGATGGTGCTCATTATTTGTGATTTAGTAATGTGTTTTCATAGAAACAATAAAACCTGGAGGGGAAGCATATATAAACTTTAAACATATCTATATTTTATTCTTTTTATCTATTTACATTATTAATCTATCAATTCATTTATTCATTCATTCATCTAATTTTCTATTTCATTTATCTTTCTTCCTATTTATTTATTTAGAGAAATTTCTATTGAAAAGAAAATCTTTGGACTAAAAGTTTAATCGAGATAATCGGATTGTTTATCTGATTACGCAAGTTAGATTCGTATGTTGTTAGCCATAACAAAGACTTTAAAGTGTATGATATATTTGACACTATGGACAGGGAACTATGTCTTACAATAATATAATTTTTTCATAATAATTAAAAAAACGAAAGAAGGAATGCTTTAGGAAGGGGCTAAATCAGCCACATAGGGTAAAACTGCCCATTGTGTTTGTTACACACTTGATTACTTTTATCAACAAAATAAAGGGAATAACTATACAATATATAGTAGTTGGTAGATTTATTTCCATGTCTATCTGTCATAATTAGGTATGTGATGACAACGGACAGTTTTACCCTATGTGGTTACCTTTACCTTTTCCTTCGGTACAAAGATAAATTAATAAATAAAAAAAGTAGATGAATATATAAATATGTAAGTAGATCAAGAAATAGATAGATACATAAACAAATAAAGAAATAAAGAAATAAGTAAATAAATAAAGAAACAAATAAATACAAAAAGGTAATAGATATATAATCAACAAATAGAATAAATAAATAAATAGATACTAAAATAAATAGATAATCATACAGTTACCTAGAAACTAGTGCGTCTACAGATAAATTTATTCCAAAGATAAAACAATTCTAGCTAAATTAATTCCATAGGGAAAAAAATCATCTGAATATTACTTTGTCGTCTAATATGAAGTCTGAAATGGCAAAGGTTATAGCCGCTCTGGAGGTCGATATTGAAGTGTTTTTAGTCTCTCATTTAGTGTTATCATTCCTCGATCATTCCTGACTTATCACTCGTGACGTCACGGGGTCAACATATTTGGTTAACCGACTTATAGGTACTAAAAGCTTCAATTAGAGTTTATCATCACCTCCATTTTTTTTTTTTTTCGTTAAGATGTATCATTTCTCCATCATTCCAGACTTATCACTCGTGACGTCACGGGGTCAACATATTTGGTTAACCGACTTATAGGTACTAAAAGACTCAATTAGAGTTTATCGTCACCTCCATTTTTTTTTTTTTTTTTTTTTTTTTATCGTTAAGATGTATCATTTCTCCATCATTCCAGACTTATCACTCGTGACGTCACGGGGTCAACATGTTTAGTTAACCGACTTATAGGTACTAAAAGCTTCAATTAAAGTTTATCATCACCTCCATTTTTTTCTCTCTCTTTTTCTGAATCGTTAAGATGTTTTGTTCATCCTGCTGACGTATATACTGTTGACTGTGATTGTTTTATACATGCTGTTATTGCCACTGATTGTATACCGTGTCCTCCACCACTGTGTCCCAACCTCTGAAAATTTGTACTTGACCACGAATTGCCACCTCAGTCGAACAGCGTGTCCTATGAGTCACGATTTTCATGTAAATAGTTAATTACCTATGTACTAGGCTTGCCGCTCTTTGAGCGTGATAAAATTATAAAAAAAAAAAAATCCTGCTGACGTGCCTTTACCATTTTGAGTCTTCTTCTGAACCAGATCAATGGTATTCTTGGAAG
>NC_134789.1:64432796-64435296 GCF_046742065.1 Oratosquilla oratoria
AGCTCTTGGCGAGTCTAGAATTATTTCATGTTCTATCAAAGAAGTGAATCTTGGGGAATCTAGAAATAATTTTGGAAAACTTCTTAAGAGAGAAAGAATGTCTTTACCTTGTTTCTCAGATAAGTGTCCTACTTTTATTTGAAGATTTTGTAGTATCTGAGAGTTTTCCAAGGGAATCTCAGGAGGATTAGGCAGGTTATCAGGAGGCTCTTCCAATTCTATTGTGGTAGAGCTGCAAATTGGAATTGGATCTCTGGAATGATAAGGTTTTAAGGTATTTATGTGACAGAGACGGGAACTCTTTCTTCTGTCTGGAGTTTTGATTATGTAGTTGAGATCACTGGCTCTGGACAAGACTTCATAGGGTCCTTTGTATTTAGCCTGCAATGGATCTCCTGGTATGGGAAGATAAAGTAACACTTGATCTCCTGGAGAGAAAGTTCTAAGTTTAGAATTTTTTATCATACCGACCTTTCATTACTCGTTGAGCATTCGCCAAGTTCTCTCTTGCCAACTTCCAAGCTTCTAACAACTTCTCGGTGACCTGGGACACGTATTTCAAAGAAGGAACAGGTGGTTCTTCTTTCATCCATTGTTCATGAAGTATCTTTAGGGGACCACGGACTTCATGACCGAAGACTAATTCTGACGGGCTGAATCCAAGGCTTTCTTGAATTGTTTTTCGGGTGGCGAACAACAAAAAGGGGAGTCCGTCTTCCCAATTTCGAGTGTTCTCAGCACAGAAGATTCTTAACATTGTCTTGAGCGTTTGGTGAAAGCGCTCTAGAGCACCTTGTGATTGAGGATGATAGGCGGAGGAAGTTACATGATTTATACCTAGTGTTACAAGAGTTTCTCTAAACTTGTTGGAAAGAAAATTACTTCCTTGATCACTTTGAATGTTCTTAGGAAATCCTACCATAGTGAAATATTTCAACATTTCTCTGATTATGTTTTGAGCTTTAATATTTTTCAAAGGAATGGCTTCTGGAAAACGAGTGCTCATACACATGATTGTGAGAATGTACTGATTTCCTTTACTTGAAGGAGGTAAAGGTCCTACACAGTCAATAAGAACTTTTTTAAATGGCTCTTCCATTACAGGAATGGGATGGAGTGGAGCTTCTACAATTTTCTGGTTGGGCTTACCTACAAGTTGACATGTATGACATGTTTTACAATATTGGGCAACATCTTTGACAACCGTGGGCCAATGGAAATGTTGGGTTATGTTGAACAAGGTCTTTCTTACCCCTAAGTGACCTGCTAAGGGAGTATCATAAGCCAATCTTAGAACATTATTCCTGAAACCAAGAGGGAGGACTATTTGATTCCTTACTTGCCATGGCTGGTCAGCGGTTGCGGTGGATGCTCTCCATTTTCGCATTAGGACTCCGTTTTCTATATAGAAACCTCGTGACATATTTTCAACTTCTTCTGGAGATGAAACAATCTCGTACAAATTTTTAAGAGAATGATCTGACTTCTGTTCTTTGATTAATTCTGCTCTAGATAGAGAAACTGGTGAAGAAGAAGATGGGTCAGTTTGGGAGAATAGGGATTCTAAATTATAGGTCTCCTCTTCAGATTTCTTGTACTGAGATCTGGTTACAGCACAAGCGGGAAACAACTGTAAGTTATCTGAAGGTTCTACTGAGGTCTTAGGGTTATTTGTTATTAAGGGAGAAATGACTTTGCTTCCAGCGATGTCATTGGCCAACAATAAGGATATTCCTACTATGGGAAGAGAGTCTACTACTGCTACTTTAACCATTCCGGTTGTTAAATCAGACCGCAAGAAAACATTATGTAATGGACATTTTACAATTCCTCCAACTCCTTCTATCAATATATCATAACCTGTATATGACTCACCCAGATTCTGCAAGACAGAATTTAAAATCAGACTTTGCTTTGCTCCTGTGTCTCGGAGTATGGAAATAGGATATTGTTGTGAACTACTACTATGAGATATAGTTCTTGAAGATACAAATGGTTTGAAACAAGGATCATGATCTGATGAGGGGGGTTCTACATTACTTGACAATACCGGCTTCTTTGGTAGTTTATCCTGAATAGAGGATTTTGAATCATCTGATTTTATATTACTTACAAGAGTTGGTGTCTTATTGGAGAATGAGGGTGTCAGTCTCTTTCTGCAATCAGAAATGTGATGGCCAACCTGTTTACAATATGAACAAGTTACAGGGGGATTAGTCTTAAACCTTTCCATTCTTTGCCAAGGTTGGTTTGGAGGATATTGATTGAAATCAGACCTGTAACTGAAATGTGATGGGCTAGACTGATTTTCAAAGTGTTTCTTTGGGGACCAAGGATCAGAGTATTTTGTTGAATCTGGAATATGTGACTTTGACTTTTGGGATTCCATTTGTCTTGACTTAGGTTTATGATTTAGTGTGAACTCATCAGCCAATACAGCAGCTTTAGTTAAAGTTTCGGGAACATGATCATCTATAAAAATCCTAAGATCTGTCTCTAA
>NC_134789.1:64452796-64457796 GCF_046742065.1 Oratosquilla oratoria
AACAAACAATATATAGCAAACTATTGTTTTTAATAAAAATGACCAACTTGTTAAGTCTATACCGAATTGTCGTTTTCCAATAGCCACAACACACCCACGTAATTATTTCATAATGGAACTGGGCACCGAACTCATACAATATATTATATAACATCATGACATCCTATGTACATAGCCGAAAGGGAAAAAATATGTGCCCAATTTTCAAAATTACAAAAAAACTGAATGAAAAGTTAAGCTCAGAAATAAAGACTTACTAATTGCAAAACACACACACACACACACAGACACACACACACACACACACACACACACACACACACACACACACACACACACACACACACACACACACACACACACACACACACACACACACACACACACACACACACACACACACACACACACACACACACACACACACACATATATATATATATATATATATATATATATATATATATATATGTATATATGTGTGTTGTGTGTGTGTGTGTGTGTGTGTGTGTGTGTGTGTTTGTCTCTGTTTGTGTGTGTGTGTGTGTGTGTGTGTGTGTGTGTGTGTGTGTGTGTGCATACAGTATGTATACATATATACACACACATATGTATATATATAGTGTATATATACATATATATATATACATATTATATATATATATATATATATATATGTATATTTGTACAACACTGAATGGGTCCTAGTGAACAGATATACATTTTCATCAACCACAATACACTCTAATTCTAAGCCATCAACATAGAGAGACTCGAGGAGGCCAACATTCAGAAATTGAAATGTGGTACAACCAAGAATTCGAACCTGTGCTAGCACGTGACAGTGTTTGAGACAACCGATTTGTATATATATATATATATTATATATTATATATATATATATATACACATATACAGACATATATATATATATATATACATATATACAGTAGCGGCCAAAATATAAGGGTAAGTGAAAGCATATGTATTCAATTGCATATATTGAAATTAATTCCCTACACAAGAACTTCATATTTTGTATACAATTAGATATACATTATATCTATATTTCTTGTAAATTGAAGCTTATACAACTGATACAAAGAGAGTTAGTAATTAATAAAGAAAAGAGTGTGTAATTTCTTGCGGTCAAAAGTTAAGGGTATCCTAGAAAAAAGGACTTCCTATGCTTTATAAGACTGTCAAATCAGAACCGCAACATAAAATTAGCGTTTAGAATATTGGAACCTAAAACTTGTAAACATGGCTGCTGATAAACGACGTCCGGTGTCTTCTCAAGATAACCAGAGGATTGTTGATCTTCACAAAGATGGACATTCAAATGGAGTCATAGCAGAGAGGATATGAAGGTCTGTGAGTGTGATGCAACGTATTGTAGCTCATTATAAATCAACAGGATCAATAATTTCACCACCTAAAACTGGTAGACCACGCAAAATCTCAGTTAAGCAGGACCGTCTTATGGTAAAGTTGCCACGCGATAGGATAGATTCAAGAGCGCTGCAGAGATATCCCGTGAGTTAAATGCATCTTATGACTGCGATGTATCACGTAAAACAGTGTCTCGGAGATTAGTAAGTGCTGGTTTGAATGCCCGAGTCCCTGCATCCAAACCATTGATATCCAAGAAGAACCAAAAAGCCCGCCTGAAGTTTTGTATTGAACATGTTGTCTGGACGGAAGATCAGTGGTCAAGCGTTTACTTCAGTGATGAATCTAAGTTTAATTTACTTGGTTCAGATGGCAGGAAATATGTCCGACGAACGACTGGCGAAAGATTGTCCGTTAAATGTGTGAAAAAAAAACTGTGAAACACGGCGGAGGAAGTGTGATGGTGTGGGGGATCATCTCTGCTGCTGGTACTGGCCCTCTTGTTCGCTTGCATGGGAAGATCAACGGAGAGGTGTATAAACAGATTCTTCGACAGCATGCCCTTCCATATTTGAGATCTTCAAGGGTTCAATGTCCCATATTCATGCAAGATAATGCTCCTTGCCACACTTGCAAGAAAGTTAAATCATTCTTTACTAAAGAAGAACTTTATGTGATGGACTGGCCTGCTCAAAGCCCGGATTTGAATCCAATAGAGAATGTTTGGAAAATAATTGGTGAACGGGCACAGCGAAAAAATCCAAAAAATCAAGATGAACTCTGGAAGTTCTTGGAATTTGAATGGAGCACTGTTACTCCATCATTTTGTAGGAAATTGATCAATTCATGTAGCAACAGGTGTCAGGTGATTGACAATAAAGGATTGTTCACCAAATATTAATGTTATTGCTATTTATCTTTTAAAATAAGTTGAATTTCATTATTTTCTAAGCTACCCTTAACTTTTGACCGCAAGAAGTTACACACTCTTTTATTTATTAATTACTAACTTTCTTTGTATGAGTTGCATAAGCTTCAAATTTTCAAGTAATATAGATATAATGTATATCTAATTGTATACAAAATATGAAGTTCTTGTGTAGGGTATTATTTTCAATATATGCATTTGAACACATATCCTATCACTTGCCCTTATATTCTGACCGCTACTGTACATACACATATATATGTATATATATACACACATATATATACATATATATATTTATATATATACACTGAGTTAAACACCACAGCATTGTCACAATTGTTTATCTTCTTCCTAATATTTTCAATCCTTCTCACTATAGTTCTGACTTTGGGATGATGATCGAAAATCAATTGTCCAAAGTTCTCCATTTCAATAACAGATGACGTTTCGACTTCAAAGAGCCATTATCAAAATAATTACATTTATCACAACACAATTACACAGAACACAACAATTACATTTTTCCGAACTGAACAGTGCGACGTCTTTCCATATGCATAGAAAGACTTACAGTAGAGAGTGGCTTGATGACCTAGATGATGTGACCCGACTTGATCGCCTATGGAGAGGGGGAGGGGGAGAGGGAGGGGGAGGAGTAGGGGGGTTCGGGGCGGTAGGCGATGCGAGAGGGACGGACATACTTCGACCATTGGTGGGATTATTTCTCACATATCTTGATGAGCTATTGAACAAGGGAATGGCAGTAATCATATTGGATTGTATATTAATGCTAGGAGCCCATTCCCTGATATACATAGCCTCTAGCATCCTTAATTCTCTTACATCATTACATTGAGTAACTACTTCAGTGTTGTTAACAATGGTTGCTCTATCAAGGGAAGACTGATGTTCGTGCTGAAAATGATTTTTGATTGCTCCCTGTTGGAGGTGGAGTGTTAGGCGACGGCCGCGACTACAGGTCGTAAACCCAATGTATGCACATTTATGGAACGCGCAGTTTCCAGTTTTGCAGTCGAATTTATACACCACATTGGTTTTTGACAGAGTCCCAGACTTGCCAGACAAATCATTTTTCAGCACTAAGGAGCAAGTGCGGGGGTTCTTGTAAAAATCACCATACGTAAGACATGGCTGTCTTCCACCGGTTTGCAGTTCCTAAAGACGATGTCTTTAATACGTTTTTCGTCTTCCCTTTACGAACTGCTAAAAATAATTTGGTAGTAAACTGTGATCATTGGCTGACCTGGGGAGTACTCAGGGGCACGACGGTCTAGCAAGTTTTTGGTGATATGATCAAAATCTGTGTTAGAGTAACCATTGTTAACTAACATCTGACGTAGGTGCTGAAGTTCGGCATGCAGCAGGTGCCATGAAGAGCATACCTTAATTGCCCGCCTAACGTATGCCTTTATTACCCCTCTCTTGTAATCTTGTGTGCATTCACCCTCACCATTCATGCACTTACCCGCATTGGTAGGCTTGCGGTAAATGGAGCTAATAAAAGCATCTGAAGTACCATCTACCATTACATCGAGGAAAGGGAGTCTATTGTTCTTATTCAACTCCACAGTGAACCTTAAACCAGAAATAACTTGAAGGTTAGATCTGAGCTCCTCGAGTAACTGTAGGTCATCAACACACACAAAAATGTCATCAACATATCTACGATACAAAATTGGTTTGGTATGGAGGCTATTTACAGCTTCTTCTTCAACATGGGCCATGAAAGCCTGGGCAAAGAGGACCCCTAAAGGTGATTCCAATGCAACTCCATCTTTTTGAACAAACAGATTACCCGAAGGACATCTGAAAGGGGCCTCAGAAGTACAGGCCAGGAGCATATCTTTCAAGATGCTTTCAGGGACTGCGCGGTCGTGTAGTCGTAGAATCACCACAGCATTGTCACAATTGTTTATCTTTCCTAATATTTTCAATTGGTTTGGTATGGAGGCTATTTACAGCTTCTTCTAGTACAGGCCAGGAGCATATCTTTCAAGATGCTTTCAGGGACTGCGCGGTCGTGTAGTCGTAGAATCGTATACTTAGGGCGCAGGTTCTCCTTGATACACACTGAGTTAAACACCACAGCATTGTCAAAATTGTTTATCTTCTCCCTAATATTTTCAATCCTTCGTCCTCTTTGCCCAGGCTTTCATGGCCCATGTTGAAGAAGAAGCTGTAAATAGCCTCCATACCAAACCAATTTTGTATCGTAGATATGTTGATGACATTTTTGTGTGTGTTGATGACCTACAGTTACTCGAGGAGCTCAGATCTAACCTTCAAGTTATTTCTGGTTTAAGGTTCACTGTGGAGTTGAATAAGAACAACAGACTCCCTTTCCTCGATGTAATGGTAGATGGTACTTCAGATGCTTTTATTAGCTCCATTTACCGCAAGCCTACCAATGCGGGTAAGTGCATGAATGGTGAGGGTGAATGCACACAAGATTACAAGAGAGGGGTAATAAAGGCATACGTTAGGCGGGCAATTAAGGTATGCTCTTCATGGCACCTGCTGCATGCCGAACTTCAGCACCTACGTCAGATGTTAGTTAACAATGGTTACTCTAACACAGATTTTGATCATATCACCAAAAACTTGCTAGACCGTCGTGCCCCTGAGTACTCCCCAGGTCAGCAAAAGATCACAGTTT
>NC_134789.1:64462796-64465463 GCF_046742065.1 Oratosquilla oratoria
AACCTTGATTAAACATTAGGATTTATAATCATGTGATCCAACCTCCTCTCTTTTGGCTGTTACCTTCCATAGGTGGCTCTCTCCAACCAGCTCAGTCATTGTACTCCTGATGTGTACAACTTACATACGTACAATATATCAAGAAGAGGTCTGATATATTACACGGAATAATTAATGAAGCACTACAAATGGAGAAGCATAAGATCGACTAAGGGTACATAACGTGGTGAGTTTGTTCTGAATTATTCATTTGATGAGATGTTCTCGTTAACCAAGCTGAGCGTTAAATGAATAGAAAAAGATTCTCGTATGTATTTCATGTCATCCTCTTTTTATACATGGAAACAGATCAATGGAATAATGAGTTCACAGAAATATAATGTAAGCCGTAAGATATTACTTAGAATTAAATAATTGATTAAACAAATGAATTAATAAAAAAAAAAGATGCATTGTATCAATGGGTCTTATATTTAGTTTACGTCAAGAAAATCGTGATAGTCGTCTAACACTCAGACGGGACATTTTGAGGTTTAAAGAGACCTTATTGCCTGAGAACATCTAAATATTTGTAATATCGAGTGTCGAGGATCGATAGAGTTGGGCGCTGGTATCCTTCATAATGTAACCACTGAGACCATTCAATGGGGCCTTGAGGCGTTTGCGCTCGCCACGCCATGAAGACCTCACGGTCGTTGTGTTACGCAGATACAGTATAAAAAGATTACCATCAAAATATCTGGTCCACAAGGTGATAAGTCCGTTCTATTTATACCAGCGTGAAATTCCCTACATTTCGTTGTTTAATCTTGCTACGGAATTTCCTTGTTATCAATATTTCCAATCCTATCCCCCACCCAAACCTTTCTTCTTCATCATTGTCGTATGACTTAGATAAGTTCTAATTATATCTTCATTAAGGTATATGAATACTGAGATGTATATTGTAATATACTCTTTTGATCAGTTGTTTAGGATATACTGTTATCAAGTTTTCAAGAAAAGATGTATAAAGGTATATACAACTAACCTAGTTTAATCATATTGTTTCACAAGACCTTAGTAGCCATTTACTACTTACTCTCATCCATCGTATTCTCTTTTACACACTTTTACACAATTATATACAACCCATGATGTTCTCTCTCTATCCAATGAGAGTGTCCCAGCCAATCAGAAGTCTTTGTCAGTTGAGTTGAGTTGAAGTGAAAAGAATAATGAAACCTTTAGATTGTTATGATTGAACAATTGATCATCATTGTGAAAAGGGGTGGCTGAACATGTATGGGGGTACCAGGGGGAGGGGAGGTTAGTGGAGAGGGGTTAAGGGGGTTTAGGGAAGGATTTAAGGCCGTGGCTTTGATCTTTGATCTTTTCTAAAGCCGCTTTACGTTAGGCCGATTCCCGCCAACTGTTGTGAGTTCGATAGATCAGAAACGACTTAGGTTACAATCTTTCGTTTTTTTTCTCCAGATTTTCAAATGTCAAAATATGTTTGTGTCATATATTGAGAAAACTGAATGACGAATTAAAAGATAAAGTGATACGAATATAGGTCTCACTGTTGAAAAGTTCTTGTGAAAGTTCAGAGCTAAATGGAGTGTTCTTCTAGCTGTTCATATTCATAATAATTGACGACAATCGGTCCAGTGTGCAACGGCTTTAAGTCGTGACCATCGCATCGCCTTTGTCAATAGTAAATGACGTCGAAGAAAGAGAAATTAAGTCAAACTCTATTTTCGAATATTTTTCAAAGTAAATAAAACGTGTTCAAGTTCATGTGATGCGCACACGCACATAACATACACACACACACACACACACACACACACACACACACACACACACACACACACACACACACACACACACACACACACACACACACACACACACACACACACATACACACGCACACACACACACACACACACACACAATGAATCAAACACAAACACACACACACACCACACACACACACACACACACACACACACACACACACACACACACACACACACGGACGCACACACACACACACGTGTGTGTGTGCGTGTGTAGTGTGTGTGTGTGTGTGTTAGGTGGGGTGTGTGTGTGTGTGTGGTGTGTGATGTGAGTTGTGTGTGTGTGGGTGTCGCTGTGTGTGTTGTGTGTGTGGTGTGTGAGTTGTAAGAGTGTGTCTGCTGTGTGTTGTGTGTCTGTGTGTGTAAGTGTGTGTGTGTGTTGTGTGTGTATGAGTGTTGTGATGTGTGTGTGTGTGTGTGGTAGTGTGTGTGTGTGTGTGTGTCGTGTGAGCGTTGGTGGTGCAAGTGTGGTGTGTGTGTTTTGTGTGTGTGTGTGTGTGTGTGTGTGTGTGTGTGTGTGTGTGTAGGATAGTGTGTGTGCATGTGCGTGTGTGCAAAGTGTGTCGTGAGTGTGTGTGTGCGTGCGCGAGCGCTTACGTGCGCCTAGGTTTGAAAGCCTCTAAAAAACTCTGACTTTTTACCCAAAAGTATATCTTACTCAACCTGAAAATTGGAATGTTAGCCACACTAAAATTTCTAAAGACGTGCCCAGAAGTGGAAGCGAGAAGGGGAGACGGAATGGGGAGGGAGTGAGAGAGAGAGGGAGGGGGAGGGGGAGGGGGAGGGGGAAGGGGATAGAGGGGATGGGGTAAAGGGGGATGAG
>NC_134789.1:64465963-64470963 GCF_046742065.1 Oratosquilla oratoria
ATATATATATAAAATCTCCATGACCGTCGCGGCAGGAGGATTCGAACCAATGCCAGTAGACCCAAGAGAGTCCACAGCACCACCTTTGACCACTCAACCACAGACGATCTAAAAGTGTACGAACTCGTAATCTCATCTGATTAACCGGAGATTGGCAGGTTGCTAACTGCCAACACCTATAAACCCCTTTTTACCATATGCCTAATCACACCAGTGGAAATGGTAAGGACTAGAACGAATCCCCCTCACAGCTTCTCGTCATCGTAACTATGTGAATATATCGCTAGTGGGAACAGCGACAATCAATCCTACAATCTCCCATGACTCGTCGCGCAGTAGGATTCGAACCACTTCCAGTAGACCCAAGAGAGTCCACAGTCACCCGCCTTTGACCACTCAACTACAGACGATCTAAAAGTGTAAGAACTCGTAATCTAATCTGATTTACCGAGATTGGGGAGGTTGCTAACTGCCACCCACATAAACCCTTTTTAACCATACACCTAAACGGCACCAGTGGGAATGGTAATGGATGAGTTCCGTACACTTTAGGATTCGTCTGTGGTTAAAGTGGTCAAAGGCGGGTGCTGTGGACTCTCTTTTGGGTCTACTGGCTAAATGATGATTATACGTCTTTGGGGGGGGGACGCGTATCATAACGTTTATTGTGACGTTTGGAAATTACGTGTGTTCCTAAAGGAGCGTGTACAAATATTACATTTACATCTTTAACCGACGTTTTTGTTAGAAAGTGGAGATTTAATTTTTTTATGTATGCATGTACCCCACCCCATGACCTGCCAACAATGACAGTGAGAACCAGGTCAGAAAGGAAAAATATTTATTCAAGACAAGGAAGGAACGAATGTCAAGAATAACGTAGAAAAATTTGATGCACAAGTGATTATTCAAACGCAGGAAAAGAGATTCACATTGATAGAAGCGACAATTCGAAAAAAATATAGAATAGAAATAAAATAGAGGTGTCATCCGTTGGCTATGGTTTTAGTGCTGCACGAGTGACCGTTCTCGGCGACAAATGGAATAATGGAAAATGAAGGATTAATAATATGAAAGAAAAGGAATAGAAATTATTAACAGTGCATCCTTATATCGCTTATCTCACGCAATGCTCCTCCTCCAAGTACACTTTTATGAATTGGCTTTCCCAACAGCTGATAGGAGTTTAACGTCGAAAGGGTTAAGATTAATATGTATATATATAAAATATATATGTATAATAGCATAATAAATACATACAGTATATACATATATATATATATACATATATATATAAATATAATATGTATGTATATATATATATATATAATATTATATATATATATATATATATATTTATATATATATATATATATATATATACCAAGGACTGCTATTACACAGGACGTAACGCAACCCAGATCCCCCGGACCGGCTAGCGCAGGCCATTTGCTTTCTTTGTAACCTAACATTGTATATTGGACAAATATATCAAAAGTAGAAACCCAACATTTTATATAGGACAATGTTATCAACTAATGATTATTCAATGCAGTATCAAATAAATATATACTTTAATAGTGAATAAGGAACTATTCTTAAGGCACTGTTATGCTTTGGAAATGCCAATTTTAGAGCCGGACTTAACAGGTATTATTGCATGAGGTTAGTGGACACCAGGGTTGGCGATTTTTTTTTTTTTTTTTTTTTTTTATCCTTTAAAATAAAAACATTTTTTTAATCAGATTTAAAAAATTTGATTTAAATAAATTTTATTATAGATTTTATAAATTTTTGTGGGGATTGCTATCTGATGATGCGATCTTATTGCCGAAAGGCACATTTTTAGCATAGGCAAAATAAGGAGCAGTTGTTATATAGACTTTGCACCAGTATCAACAAGAGTTTTTCTCATCTTGGTGACATTTGGCTGCATTGACTGTCACAACACTTCCAATATGACAACCAAATCTTGTTCAGACAAACAAGATCCAAGTTTGTACACAAGATCCAAGTACTTATCAGCAATATCTTTTCTGGATGGAGGAATATAAACCTGGCCTCAGGATCTGAACCACCTTGAGACACTGAGGATGCTGAACAAGACAAACTGGTGAATTATAGCAATATAATTCTTGAATTTCTTGTCGTGATTTTCCTTTTGAGAGGCGCAAGTTTTTATGAATAAATCTGTCACGAGAGATGTTGATTGACTTTCTTTTAGAATATAAAATGATTTAGGCAGAAGTGGCACTGTGGAGGAGTCCTGATAGTGACCTATTTTAAATGTGGAAAAAGTCTGGTTTGCAGATAATTCAACGTGGAGCCGATAATGAAAGGGTTTAAGCTGTTGATATAGATCCTGAAATGGAAACAGAAAATTTTAGCATATTGCATAATTTGTAAAAGAATAATACATACATACATACATATTACCAAGGCTTTTTCCCCATTACAAGGGAGGTAGCCCAAAGGAAAAGGCATAAAATAATTTCCACCCATTCCATCCCTGAATACACTCCACACTCCCTCCACCCCCCCTCTTAAACTTAGCACCTCCTGGAATGATCGGGTCAACCCCTGCACCTTGTCTCACTGCCCTGGGTCAGAAAGCATGTCGCAAAGACACACTGGAGCACATCCACAGCAAGGCCTCTTCAATAAATCGGCGAACCCCCCCCCTCGTCCGTCCCCCCCATGCATAAAAGGAGCAGACGGGAGAAATCCCTTCGGGCTGCTGCGTCAAATTTGGCTCACACATACTACCTCACCCCCCATCCCCCCGCCCATCCACCATCAATGCAATCACAATCATCATCCAATACACCCTTTCTCCATTCACCCCTGTCTTCTGACCTCCCCCGACCTACCTCACCAGACATTCCCCACGGCCCCAAAGCCCCTTCACCCCCATCCATCACCTCATCCAAGGACATCCCCTCATGTTCACTCCCACCACCTCTGCCATCCATAAAACTCTATTACTAGTCTATTCTTCTTCACGTCATTCTTTCCATGTTGTCCAAACCATCCCTAATATTCTTTCATCCAACCCTATCTCCCAACTCCTATTCCACTCCTGTTTCCCTCCTCACCTCCTTATTTATCACATCTATCAAGCCTAGTAACCCTCATCATACTTCTCAGACACCTCATCTCAAACACAATTTCAAACTCCTTCTCTCTTCTTTCTCTTATGTTCCATGTTATCTGCCCATACAGTGCTGTTGGCACTATCACTCCTTCATAACAGTCTCCTCTTAGCATCCATTCCCAAATTCTATTCCTCATTACACTCTTGTAATCCACCAAGGAATTTACTCCTTCTCTCAATCTACATTCTATACCCACCCACCTTCAACCAGTCCACCTTTCCCTGCCACATTTGCAACCCAAGTATCTAAAACTATCCACTTCCTCCAGTCCAAGCTCTCCCTTAATGCTCACTTCCAGTCTACTGCCCCACTTCAACCCCCTTGTACATCTCATCACCTTACTTTTACCCACATTTATCTTAGCTTTCTCTCTATCAACATACTCCCAAACACTGCCAACACTTCCTCAATCCCTCCTCCGATCCAGCCACAAGCGCAGTGTCGTCCGCAAACAACAGCTGGCATCACCTCCCCACTTTTCCTACCATTTTACCTTTAACCATCTCAATCCCTGACCCACTACCCTTTCATTTACCTCTCGCACCACCACATCCATGCATAAGTTGAACAGATGATTGATAATAACTATAATGATAATAATGATAATAATAACAATAGTGATAATGATAATAAAAATAATAATATGAAATAATAATAATAATAAATAAATAACAATAATAAGAACAACAACAACAACACCAATAATAAAAATAATAATACTACTACATAAATAATAATAATAATAATAATAATAATAATAATAATAATAATAATAATAATTAATAATAATGATAATGATAATGATAATGATAGATGATAATAATAGTACTAGTAATAATAATAATTAATAATAAAATAATAAATAATAATAATAATAATGAAATAATAATAATATAATAATAATAATAATAATAATAATAATAAAAATAATAATAAAAATAATAATAATAATAATAATAATAATAATAACACTAATAATAATATAATAATAATACACAATAATAAATAAATAATAATAATAATAATAATAATAATAACAATAATAATAATAATAATAATAATAATAATAATACATACATACATACATACATATACCAAGCGCTTTTTCCCCCTTCCCAAGGGAGGTAGCCACAAAGGAAAAGGCATAAAACACTCCCAACCCATTTCATCCCTAAATACACTCCACACCCCTTACCCACCCTTCCTCTCATCTGAGCACCTCCTGGATGACGGGTCATCCCTGCACCCTGCCCACCGCCCTGGGTCAAGAAGCAGTGTCGCAAGACACAGTTACATCCCACAGCAAGGCCGGCTTTCATTTAATCGGCGACCCCCCTCCTCCCGTCCCCCTTTGCATATAAGGAGAGGACGGGGAGAAATCCCTTCGGGCTGCGCCAAAAATTTTACTCACAACATACTACCCCACACCCCCATATCCCCCGGCCCCATTCCTCCTCATCGCAGTCACAACATCATCCATGTACAACCATTTCTCCCACTCACCTCAGTCTTCCGTCCTCATCCCTTCCTTCCTCAACAGAACAATTCCCCTCTTCCCCATAAGCCCCCTTCACCCCATCCATCCATCCCATCCTAGGACGTCCCCTCATGTTCACTCCCTCCGACAATCTGCCTTCCAATACCTCTTTTACTAGTCTTTCTTCACTCATTCTTTCCATGATCCAAACCAGCCCTCATCATTCTTTCATCAACCCTCTCCCAAATCCTTTTTCACCCCTGTTCTCCTCCTCACCGTCCTGCATTTCTCACACTATCTAGCCTAGTAACCCCCACCATACTTCACAGACACCTCATCTCAAACACATTCAAACTCCTTCTCTCTTC
>NC_134789.1:64475963-64483463 GCF_046742065.1 Oratosquilla oratoria
GAAGAATAAGAAGGATAGGAGAATAATGGAATTTGAAGTGGGAAGTAGGAAGGAGAAGTAGAAGAGAGGGAAGGGGGAATTGAAGGACGAGAGGTAAAAGGTGAGGAAGAATAGAAGGAAGAGAAGGAGAGAAGACGGGACAAGGTAATGAGATGATAAGAGAGAGGAGGAAGTAGGTGGAGGAGGAGGAGGAGGAGGAGGAGGAGGAGGAGGAGAAGGAGGGAGAAGAAGGAAGCGACGAAGAAATAATGTGTGTGCATGGCCGTGTATATTTGGTTTTGTGTATATGTGTGTGTATGAGTGTATGTGAGTACGTGTAAGTACACGTGTGTGTTTGCTTTTGAATACGTTTCACCATACAAATATATATATATATTTTTACTATTGCTACCTCATAATTAAGAGTTTCATTAGGCAATAGTTTTGATGGTTAGTGAGTCTAAATCAACAAACCTCCATTATATCTTAGTCCTAACTGTTTAACCCTATAGTCTCTATGAAAATAAGATGGAGTTAAAATGTTTTTGATGAATAATTTATGTATACTCTCCTATACTGATGTCATATAACACTTTCACTCCAACGTCATGTATATATAATTCATCACCTGATTGTATTCTGAATACAATATGAGCTATAAATTTCATTACAATATGTAAGTATTAGATAGTTATATTACGTCAACGCTTCGGCTTCTATTCAATAAGGAAACAAATTTATAAATATTTTATTTACTGTACAGATGTGTCAACATATTTTATCTTTAGGCATTGTAATTGGTATGTGTATCCATATTAGTTAATGTATAAAAGACGCTCTTTTTATTAATTCAATCAAACATATGTAACTAAATATATATTACCATATATATATATATAAACTATATATACATAATATAAATATATACATACATATACATGTATAAATATATTATATCTGTATATAATAGTATATATTTATAAATATATATATATAAATATATTTGATATATATAGATATATATCTATATTTATGTATATATAACCCTTGCTATATATTCGTCTATTATTTTTTTTAATCTAATTCTATTTCTATTTGTATTGCTTTATCTTATTCTGTTTTTTACTTATCTATATATATTACTATTGCTAATATTATCATTCACATCATCATCATCATCATCATCATCATCATCATCATCATCACCATCATCATTACTAATTACTATTAGTATAATATTATTATATATTAGTATTATGATTATCATTATTATCAATATTATTTTATTCTTATTATGATTTTCAGTATTATTATTATTATTATTATTTTTATATTTATAATTATTATTATTATAAATAGTATTATCGATTATTATTATATTATGTATTTTTATTATTATTATTATTATGTATTAATTATTTATTATTTATTTTTATTATGAGTATTATTATTTCAAAGTATTATATTTAGATTATAATTATTATTATTATTATTTTATTATGATTATAATTTTTATTACATATTATTCTTATTATATTATTTATTATTATTATTATTATATTATATTATTATCATTATCCATTATTATTAGTAATTATATTACTTATTATCATTATTAATATTAGTATATTATTATTATGTATATTATTATTATTATTATTATTTATTATCTATTTATTATTATAATTATTATTAATGTTATTATTATTATTGTTTATTATTATTATTATTGTTATTATTGTTATTATAATTATGATATTCATTATTATTATTATTATTATGATTCATTATTATTAATGTATTATTATTATATTATTTTAATCTAATGATTATTATTATTATTATTGATTATTATTATAATTATTATTTCTATTATTATAATTAGCATTTATCATTATCATTATCCATTATCATTATCATTATTATATTATTAGTATTATTATTTATTATTTATTATTATTATTATTATAGTTATATTATTATTATTATTATATTATTATTATTGTTATTGTATTATATGATATTATTATTATTATAGTTATGTTATTATTATTATTATTATTATTATTATTATTATTATTATTATTATATTATTATTATTATTATTATTATTATTATATAAGTATATTATTATTATTATTATTATTATTATTATTATATCATAATTATTATTATAGCATATTATTATTATTATTATTCTTATTATGTATTATTATATGATTGATTATTATTATTTAAATTATTATTAGTTGTTATTAATATTATGATATTAAATGTTATTCTTATTATTAGTATTAGTTAGATGATTATTATTAGGATTAGGCACTTTTTGTCTTGTCGTAGGAATGGGTGCCCCGTGGGGCTAACAGGGCAGAAGGATGCCTATCCCTCTCCCCGTCCCCCTTTCTTCTCGCCTCTTACGAATCCCAAGTGGGAAATACTTGGTGGCAGTATTCTTTTCCCCCCACCACAGGGAATTCCCCCAACAGAAAGAGAATACTCAGAGTAAACGTGGTAACAGGACCAGCAACAAGGGGTTGGGGGACAGCCATAACGGAGGGACAGTCGTAGTATAAAGGACGTGATATAATTTCAGAGGATTAGACGTTGATGAATATAGTAATTTCAGTAGGATATAGACCCTTGTTGAGTGTAGTAGGGAAGGCTTAACGTATAGAATCTTAATTGAGAGGATTAGGAGAGGAACAGAAGGAGTAATTGTGAGGAACAGTGTGGATTTTAGGACGGGTAAGAGGTTGTGTAGATGAGAAACAGATCTTTGTGGTAAGAACAGATTAAAAATGTGAGAAAGCTATAGGAAAGGGAAGGATGTTTTTTGGGCTATTTATGGATCTGAAAAGGCTTATTATAGTGTAGACAGAATTGCACTGTGGGATATCTAATGCAGATTAATGGGATAGGAGGAAAGCTGTGGGGAGCTGTCCAGAGTTTTTTATGTGAGTAGTATAAAAAAAAAAAAAAAGAGCATGTGTTAGGATTTGGGAAACTGGAGAGAGATGAGTGGTTAGAAGAAAAGGTGGGACTTTCGGTCAAGGATGCGTTATGTCGCCTGGCTGTTTCAACGTTATACATGATGGGGTGGTGCGAGAGGTGAATGCTAGGGTAGTGAGTCAGGGATTGGAGATGGTTAAAGAAAATGGAGAAAAGTGGGAGGTGAGCCAGCTGTTGGTTATGCTGACGCAACACAGCGCTTGTGGCAGGGTCAGAGGAGGGATTGAGGAAGCTGGTGGCAGAGTTTGGGAGCAGTATTTGATAGTAGAAAGCTACAGATAAATGAGGGTAAAAGTAAGGTGATAGAAGATTACAAGGTGAAAAGTGGCAGTAGACTGGAAGTGAACATTAAGGGAGAGCGACCTGGAGGAAGTGATAGTTTTAGATACTTGGGGTGCTAGTGTAGCCAGGAAAAGGTGGAGTGAAGGTGGAGGTAGAATGTAGAATTGAGAGAAGCGAGTAAATGCCTTGGTGTTTTAAAGAGTGTAAATGAGAAATAGACATTTGGGAATTGGATGCGAAGGAGGCGACTGGTATGAAGGAAGTGATTGTGCCAACAGCACTGGTAAGGGGGCAGAAACCGTGAACCATAAGAGAAGAAGAGAGAAGGAGTTTTGAAATGTGTTTGAGATGAGGTGTCCTGAAGAATATGAGGGGGTAACTAGGTCTAGATAGAGATGAGAAATGAGGAAGGTGAGGAAGGAGAACAGGGGTGAAAAAGGATTTGGGAGAGAGGGTTGATGAAAGAATATTAGGATGGTTTGGACACATGGAAAGAATGAGTGAAGAAAGACTAGTAAAAGAGGTATGGAAGGCAGATGTGGAGGGAGTGAACATGAGGGGACGTCCTAGGATGAGGTGGATGGATGGGGTGAAGGGGGCTTTGGGGAAGAGGGGAATGTCTGTTGAGGAAGGAAGGGAGAGGACGGAAGACAGAGGTGAGTGGAGAATGGTTGTATATGGATGATGTTGTGACTGCATGAGGAGGAATAGGCGGGGGGGTGGGGGGTGGGGTAGAATGTGTGAGTAAATTTTGACGCAGCCCGAAGGGATTTCTCCCCGTCCTCTCCTTATATGCAAAGGGGGACGGAGAGGGGGGGTCGCCGATTAAATGAAGCGGCCTTGCTGTGGATGTACTGTGTCTTGCGACACTGCTTCTGACCCAGGGCGGTGGGCAGGGTTCAGGGATGACCCGTCATCCAGGAGGTGCTCAGATGAGAGGAAGGGTGGGAGGGGTGTGGAGTGTATTTAGGGATGAAATGGGTGGGAGTGTTTTTATGCCTTTCCTTTTGGCTACCTCCCTTGGAAGGGGGAAAAAGCCTTGGTATATGTATGTATGTATGTATATTATATAATTATTATTATTATTATTTATTGTTATTATATTATTATTATTATTATTATTATTATTATTATTATTATTATTATTATTATTATTGTTTATTATATATTATTATTATTATATTATTATTATTATATTATTATTATTATTATCATTATATTCTTATTATTATATATTATTATTATTATTATTATTATTAATATTATTATGTTATTATATACTATTATTATCATTATCATTATCATTATTATCATTATTATTATTATTATATTATTATTATTGTTATTATTATTATTATTATTATTATTATTATTGTTGTTGTTGTTGTTGTTGTTGTTGTTATTATTATTATTATTATTATTATTATCATTATTATTATTATTATTATCATTATCACTATTGTTATTATTATCATTATTATCATTATTGTTATTATCATTCATCTGTTCAACTTATGCATGGATGGGGTGGTGCGAGAGGTAAATGCAAGGGTAGTGGGTCAGGGATTGGAGATGGTTAAAGAAAATGGAGAAAAGTGGGAGGTGAGCCAGCTGTTGTTTGCGGACGACACTGCGCTTGTGGCAGGATCGGAGGAGGGATTGAGGAAGTTGGTGGCAGAGTTTGGGAGAGTATGTGATAGAAGAAAGCTAAAGATAAATGTGGGTAAAAGTAAGGTGATGAGATGTACAAGGGTGAAAGTGGCAGTAGACTGGAAGTGAGCATTAAGGGAGAGCGACTGGAGGAAGTGGATAGTTTTAGATACTTGGGTGCAAATGTGGCAGGGAAAGGTGGAGTGAAGGTGGAGGTAGAATGTAGATTGAGAGAAGCGAGTAAATTCCTTGGTGGATTAAAGAGTGTAATGAGGAATAGACATTTGGGAATGGATGCTAAGAGGAGACTGTATGAAGGAGTGATTGTGCCAACAGCACTGTATGGGGCAGAAACATGGAACATAAGAGAAGAAGAGAGAAGGAGTTTGAATGTGTTTGAGATGAGGTGTCTGAGAAGTATGATGGGGGTTACTAGGCTAGATAGAGTGAGAAATAAGGAGGTGAGGAGGAGAACAGGAGTGGAAAAGGAGTTGGGAGATAGGGTTGATGAAAGAATATTAGGATGGTTTGGACACATGGAAAGAATGAGTGAAGAAAGACTAGTAAAAGAGGTATGGATGGCAGATGTGGAGGGAGTGAACATGAGGGGACGTCCTAGGATGAGGTTGATGGATGGGGTGAAGGGGGCTTTGGGGAAGAGGGGAATGTCTGTTGAGGAAGGACGGGAGAGGACAGAAGACAGGGGTGAATGGAGAATGGTTGTATATGGATGATGATGTGATTGCATGAAGTGGAATGGGCGGGGGGAGGTAGTATGTGTGAGCAAAATTTGACGCAGCCCGAAGGGATTTCTCCCCGTCTTCTCCTTTTATGCAATGGGGGGGACGGAGAGGGGGGGTCGCCGATTTAATGAAGCGGCCTTGCTGTGGATGTGCTGTGTCTTGCGACACTGCTTCTGACCCAGGGCAGTGGACAAGGTGCAGGGATGACCCGTCATCCAGGAGGTGCTAAGTTAAGAGGGAGGGTGGAGGGGTGTGGAGTGTATTCAGGGATGGAATGGGTGGAAATTATTTTATGCCTTTTCCTTTTTGGCTACCTCCCTTGTAAGGGGGAAAAAGCCTTGGTATATGTATGTATGTATGTATTTATTCTTTTACAAATTATGCAATATGCTAAAATTTTCTGTTTCCATTTCAGGATCTATATCAACAGCTTAAATCCCTTCATTATCGGCTCCACTTGAATTATCTGCAAACCTGACTCCACCATTAAAAAGGTCACTATCAGACTCCTCCACAGGTGCCACTTCTGCTAAATCATTTTCATCTAAAAGAAAGTCATCAACATCTCTGGACAGATTTATCATAAAACTTTCAGCCTCTCAAAAGGAAAATCTCGACAAGAAATTCAAGAATTGTATTTGCTACAAATTCACCATTTTGTCTTGTTCAGCATCCTCAGTTTCTCAAGATGGTTCAGAACCTGAGGCCAGGTTATATTCCTACATCCAGAAAAGATATTGCTGATAAGTACTTGGATCTTGTGTACAAACTTGGATCTTGTGTGCTGAACAAGATTTTGGTTGTCATATTGGAAGTGTTGTGACAGTCAATGCAGCAAATGTCACCAAGATGAGAAAACTCTTGTATACTTGTGGCAAGTCTATATAACACTGCTCCTTATATTGATATGCTAAAAATGTCCTTTGGCACTCAGATCGCATATCAGATAGCAATCCCACAAAATTTAAAATCTATAAAAAAAAAATCTATTTAAATCAAATAAATCTGATTTAAAATAAAAATCGATTTTTTTAAAAGATAAAAAAAAAAAAAAAAAAAAAAAATCGCCAACCCTGGTGTCCACTAACCTCATGCAATAATACCTGTTAAGTCCGGCTAAAATTGGCATTTCAAAGCATAACAGTGCCTTAAGAATAGTTTCTTATTTCACTATTAAAGTTTATATTATTTGATACTGCATTGAATAAATCAATAGTTGATATACTTGTCCTATATACAATGTTGGGTTTCTAGTTTTGATATATTTGTCCAATATACAATGTTAGGTTACAAAGAAAGCAATGGCCTCCGCTAGCGGTCCGGGGGATCTGGGTGCGTACGTCCTGTGTAATAGCAGTCCTTGATATATATATATATATTTATATATATAAATATATATATATATATATATATATATATATATATATATATACATACATATATATATATATATATATGTATATATATATATGTATATATATGTATATATATATATATATATATATATATATATATATATACATATAATCTTAAACCCTTTCGACGTTAAACTCCTATCAGCTGTTGGGAAAGCCAAATGCATAATGTACCTTGGAGGAGGAGCCATTGCGAGAAGATAAGCGAAATAAGCATGCCTGTTAATAATATTATTCCTTTTCTTTTCATATTTTTAATTCTTCATTTTCCATTTTCCATTTGTCGCCGAGACGTCACTCGTGCAGCACTAAGACCATAGCCAACGGATGACCACATCCTTATTTTTATTTCTATTCAATATTTTTTTTCGAATTGTCGCTTTATCAATGTGAATCTCTTTTCCTTCGTTTGAATAATC
>NC_134789.1:64490963-64493463 GCF_046742065.1 Oratosquilla oratoria
CCCCCTCTCTTCCCCCTGTCCATGTCCTTATCCCCCTCCCTCTCCCACTCTCCCTTCTGTCACCTCTATCCCTCCTCTCACCTCCCCTACTTCTTTTCCTCTCCCTCTCTTCCTCTCTCTTTTCCTCTCTTTTTCCCATTATTTCCCCCTACCTCTCCCTCCCTCCTCTCTGTCTCTGTCCCTCTCCTCCTTCTTCTCTCTTTCTTCTCCCTCTTCCCTCCCTCCCTCCTACTCTCTATCCCGCTTCCTCTCCCATCTTCCCTCTCTCTTCCTCTCCTTTTCCCATTATCCCCCCCTTCCTCTCCCTCCCTCCTCTCTGTCTCTGTCCCTCTACTCCTTCTTCTCTCTTTCTTCTCCCTCTTCCCTCACTCCCTCCTACTCTCTCTCCCGCTTCCTCTCCCATCTTCCCTCTCTCTCTTCCTCTCCCTCCCTCTTCTCTGTCTCTGTCCCTCTACCCCTTCTTCTCTCTTTCTTCTCCCTCTTCCCTCACTCCCTCCTACTCTCTCTCCCGCTACCTCTCCCGTCTTCCATTCAGTGGTTTGGATAGCTCAGACACACAAACGCTCCCCCACTTAGCTTCAGCTCTGGCGTGCTGCCTGCATGCCTGCGTGTTCCCTTCATCGTTCGATATATATCATTCGTAACTTGCATCATCCCTCACTCACGCACTCACGCACTCACTCACTCACTCACTCACGCACTCACACATTTATTCACTCAATCAATCACTCACTTATTTATTCACTCACTCAATAATTTACTCTCTCACTCATTCACTCAACCACTTATCACTCACTCAATACTTCCTTCCTTATCTTCTTCTCCTCCTTTTCTCGGTTCCTATCTTCCTTCCTCTCTTTCTTCCTTTCTCTCTCTTTCTCTTTCTACTTCTATTTCTCTCCTACCTCTCTCCCTTTTTCTTCCTTTCTTTCTATGTCCGTTTCTCTCTTCTCCCTTTTTCATCTTTCTCTTTCTCTATCTTGTATTTCTATCTCTATTTTTTTCTTTCATTCCCTGTGTCTTTATTTCTTTTTCCTCCTCTCTCTCTCTCTCTCTCTCTCTCTCTCTCTCTCTCTCTCTCTCTCTCTCTCTCTCTCTCTCTCTCTCTCTCTCTCTCTCTCTCTCTCTCTCTCTCTCTCTCTCTCTCTCTCTCTCTCTCTCTCTCTCTCTCTCTCTCTTTCTCTCTATCTTGTCCTTTTGTTGCGATTCTTGTCGCTTCAAACATTATCACTAGCAAAAACAGTTAAAGAAACGCCATTATATCCACATCGATCATCACCACAATCATCATCACTCAAGCTACCATCACCACGACCTCCAACACCATCACAACCTTAATCACCACCACCAATACCACAATCACAACCATTACGAACATCACCACCACCACCACTGTCATCACCACCACAATCAACATCATCACTGTCACTATCACCACCACCCAAAACATAATGGCTACTACCACTATCATCACTATCACAATCAACACCATAATCGTCACTATCCCTATCATCATCATCACCATCACCAACACTATGCTCACCTCTACCACAAACACAATCACCACCACCACCACCATCACTACCAATATTACATCCTCACCACAACTAAAATTATCAGCACTATCATCATCATCATCATCTTGTTTCTCCTCTTCCAATTCTTCCATTTCACATTTCTTACTCAGCATTTTTCTTCTGTTGCCTCTAATCATCCCGTCCCATCCTCTTGTATTTTCCTTTGGTTTTTTCACTTAATCTTAAGATATATTTTTTCTGACTATTTTCACGTTATTTTTTCATTCTATTTTTGCCTCCTTCTGATTCTGTATTTCGTACTTTTATGCTTCTTTTCTATTTTATTAGTTGATTACTTTCTTTATCCATCTATTCCATGAAGATTGATTTCTTTTGAATATACCTGATCTTTCATTTTCTTCTTATATCATAAAAATATTTGAACCCCCACTCTCCCTCCTCACTCTCTCTCTCTCTCTCTCTCTCTCTCTCTCTCTCTCTCTCTCTCTCTCTCTCTCTCTCTCTCTCTCTCTCTCTCTCTCTCTCTCTCTCTCTCTCTCTCTCTCTCTCTCTCTCTCTCTCTCTCTCTTCCTTTCTCTCTCTCATCCTCTCATTTTTATGTCTCCCTATCATTTCCCTCTCTTTTATATTTCTCGCTCTCCTTTTCACTATCTCCCTATCGTTGTTTTCTCTTTCTTCCTCTTTTTTCTCTCGCTCTCTTTTGCACTACCTACACATCATTTCTCTCTTTCTTCCTCTCTGTCTCTCTCTCTCTCTCTCTATCTCTCTCTCTCTCCCTCTCTCTCTCTATCTATCTATCTATCTATCTATCTATCTCTCTCCTACCTTTTCTCTCTATTTTTCTATCTCCCTCCAAGACACAGAGGCGAAACTGACATTTGAGAGAACCAGAAAAAAAACAAGAGAAAAAAGTGAGAAAGATCACTTTGTAGAAATGCATCAAAAGAAATAAATTCCAAGAC